>NW_020442313.1:96895-115408 GCF_000699045.2 Agrilus planipennis
TGGTCCATCTAGCACGTGTAGAAGCAGTAGCCAAACTACCTCTCAGAAATACTTCAATATAGGCTCCCGAAAATGTCAGAAATCGTCGTATCACACGGTGTAAAGACGATTTAAACCTTGCAATCCATTCTCGTGTATCGCATAGAGGCAGTAGGCATTCGAGTACTTTGATAGACGATCGCTCAGAAACGGTTCACGATAGGTTCCTGAGAATGTCAGAAAACGTCGTCCCACACCGTTCAAAGGCGATTTAGGATATATTTTGGTCCTCCTACCACGTATAGAAGCAGTAGCTACCTCATGTCTTTTGATGCACTACCTCTCAGAAATACATCAACATAGGTTTCCGAAAATGTCAGAAATAGTCGTATTACACCGCGTAAAAGCGATATTGACCGCCATTCCCACATAGTGGCAGTAGGCACCTCGAGTGCATTGGTGGACAGTCGGTCAGAAACGCTTCACTAAGGTTCCCTGAAAATGTCACAAATCGTCGTCTCACGCCGTAAATGGCGATTTAGGTTATCCATTTGGTCCTCCTATCACGTATAGAAGCAGTAGCTGCCTCCTGTTTTTTGGTGGACTACCTCTCAGAAATACTTCAATATAGGTTCCCGAAAATGTAAGAAATAGTCGTTTCACGCCGTATAGAAGCGATTTAGTCCTTCCAATATATTCTTCATTCTCACATAGAGGCAGCAGGTACCTCGAGTACTTCGGTGGACGACCGCTCGCAAACGCTTCACGATAGGTTCTTGACAATTTCAGAAACCGTCGCCCCACACTGTTCCAAGGCGATTTAGGCCTTGTCTTTGGGTGGACTACCTCTCAGAAATACATAAATATAGGTTCCCGAAAATGTCAGAAATCGTCGTATCACACCGCGTAAAAGCGATTTAGACCTTCCAATATATTCTCCATTCAGGAATAGAAGCAGTAGGCACCTCGAGTATTTTGGTGGACGATCGCTCGGAAACGCTTAACGATAGGTTCCTGAGAATGTCAGAAACTGTCGTCCCACACAATTGAAATTCGATTTAGGCTATCCATTTGGTCCTCCTCACACATGTAGAAGCAGTAGCTACCTCATGTTTTTAATGGATTGCCTCTCAGAAATTCTTCATGATAGGTTCCCAGAAATGTCAGAAATCGTCGTATTACACCGTGTAAAAGCGATTTAGAACTTCCAATTTATTCTCCTTTATCGCATAGATGCGGTATACACCTCGAGTACTTTGGCGGACGATCGCTCAGAAACGCTTCACGATAGGTTCTTGACAATTTCAGAAACCGTCGCCCCACACTGTTCCAAGGCGATTTAGGCCTTGTCTTTGGGTGGACTACCTCTCAGAAATACTTCAATATAGGCTCCCGAAATTGTCAGAAATAGTCGTATCACACCGTGTTAAAGCGATTTAAACCTTCCAATTCATTCTCCTGTATCGCATAGAGGCAGTAGGCATCTCGAGTATTTTGGTGGACGATCGCTCAGAGACGGTTCATGATTGGTTGCTGAGAATGTCAGAAACCGTCGTCCCACGCCGTTCCAAGGCTATTTAGGCTGTCATGCTGGTCCATCTAGCACGTGTAGAAGCAGTAGCCAAACTACCTCTCAGAAATACTTCAATATAGGCTCCCGAAAATGTCAGAAATCGTCGTATCACACGGTGTAAAGACGATTTAAACCTTCCAATCCATTCTCGTGTATCGCATAGAGGCAGTAGGCATTCGAGTACTTTGATAGACGATCGCTCAGAAACGGTTCACGATAGGTTCCTGAGAATGTCAGAAAACGTCGTCCCACACCGTTCAAAGGCGATTTAGGATATATTTTGGTCCTCCTACCACGTATAGAAGCAGTAGCTACCTCATGTCTTTTGATGCACTACCTCTCAGAAATACATCAACATAGGTTTCCGAAAATGTCAGAAATAGTCGTATTACACCGCGTAAAAGCGATATTGACCGCCATTCCCACATAGTGGCAGTAGGCACCTCGAGTGCATTGGTGGACTGTCGGTCAGAAACGCTTCATTAAGGTTCCCTGAAAATGTCACAAATCGTCGTCTCACGCCGTAAATGGCGATTTAGGTTATCCATTTGGTCCTCCTATCACGTATAGAAGCAGTAGCTGCCTCCTGTTTTTTGGTGGACTACCTCTCAGAAATACTTCAATATAGGTTCCCGAAAATGTCAGAAATAGTCGTATCACACCGTTCAAAGGCGATTTAGGCTATCCATTTGGTCCTCCTAGCACTTATAGAAGCAGCAATTACCTCATGTTCTATGGTGGACTATCTCTCAGAAATGCATCAATATAGGTTCCCGAGAATGTCATAAATCGTCGTATCACACCGTGTAAAGGCGTTTTAAACCTTGCAATCCATTCTCCATTATCGCATAGTGGCAATAGGCACCTCGAGTACATTGGTGGACGATCGGTCAGAAACGCTTCATTAAAGGTCCCTAAAAATGTCACAGATCGTCGTGTTACGCCGTAAAGGGCGATTTGCGTTTTCCATTTGGTCCTCCCATCACGTATAGAAGCAGTACCTACCTCCTGTTTTTTGAAGGACTACCTCTCAGAAATACTTCAATATAGGTTCCCGAAAATATCAGAAATAGTCGTATCACAACGTGTAAAAGCGATTTAGACCTACCAAGATATTCTTCATTCTCACATAGAAGCAGTAGGCACCTCCACTACTTTGGTGAACGATCGCTCAGAAACGGTTCCCGATAAGTTCCTGAGAATGTCAGAAACAGTCATCGCACGCTGTTCAAAGGCGACTTAGGCTACCAATTTGTTCCTCCTACCACGTGTAGAAGCAGTAGTTACCTCATGTCTTTTAATGGACTACCTCTCGGAAATACTTCAATATAGGTTCCCGAAAATGTCAGAAATGTTTGTATCATACCGCGTAAAAACGATTTAGACCTTTCAATATATTCTTCATTGCCACATTGTGACAGTAGGCACCTCCAGTACATTGGTGTGCGATCGGTCAGGAATGCATCATTAAAGGACCCCAAAAATGTCAGAGATCGTCGTCTAACGCCGTAAAAGGCGATTTAGGTTATCCATTTGGTCCTTCTATCACGTATAGAAGCAGTAGCTACCTCCTGTTTTTTGGTGGACTACCTCTCAGACATACTTCAATATAGGTTCCCGAAAATGTCATAAATGGGAGCTTCACACCGTGTAAAAGCGATTAATACCTTCCGATATATTCTCCATTCTGGCATAGAGGCAGTGGGTACCTCGAGTACTTTGGTGGACGATCGATCAGAAACGCTTCACGATAGGTTCCTGAGAATGTCACTAACCGTCGTCTCACACCGTTCGAAGGCGACATAGGCTGTCCATTTGGTCCTCCTACCACGTGTAGAAGCAGTAGCCACCTCATGTTCTTTGGTGGACTACCTCTCAGAAATACCTCAATATAGGTTCCCGAAAATGTCAGAAATAGTCATATGACACCGTGTAAAAGCGATTTAGACCTTTCAATACATTCTCCATTCCCGCATAGTGGCAGTAGGCACCTCGGGTACATTGGTGGACGATCGGTCAGGAACGCTTCATTAAAGGTCCCTAAAAATGTCACAGATCGTCGTCTCACGCCGTAAAGGGCGATTTAGGTTATCCATTTGGTGCTCCCATCACGTATAGAAGCGGTACCTACCTCCTGTTTTTTGAAGGACTACCTCTCCGAAATACTTCAATATAGGTTCCCGAAAATGTCAGAAATAGTCGTTTCACAACGTGTAAAAGCGATTTAGACCTTCCAAGAAATTCTTCATTCTCACATAGAAGCAGTAGGCACCTCCACTACTTTGGTGAACGATCGCTCAGAAACGGTTCACGATAGGTTCCTGAGAATGTCAGAAACCGTCGTGCCACACCGTTCAAATGCGATTTATGCTATGATGTTGGTCAATCTAGCACGTGTAGAACAGTATCTACCTCATGTTTTTTGGTGGACTGCCTCTCAGAAATACTTCAATATAGGTTCCCGAAAATGTAAGAAATAGTCATGTCACGCCGTGTAAAAGCAATTTAGACCTTCCAGTTTATTCTCCTTAACCCCGTAGAGGCAATAGGCTCCTCGAGTACTTTGGTGGTCGATCGCTCAATTATGCTTCACGACAGGTTCCTGAGAATGTCAGAAACCGTCATCGCACACCGTTCAAAGGCGACTTAGGCTACCAATTTGTTCCTCCTACCACGTGTAGAAGCAGTAGCCATCTCATGTCTCTTAATGGACTACCTCTCAGAAATACTTCAATATAGGCTACCGAAAATGTCATAAATGGTGGCTTCACACCGTGTAAAAGCGATTAATACCTTCAGATATATTCTCCATTCTGGCATAGAGGCAGTGGGTACCTCGAGTAATTTGGTGGACGATCGTTCAGAAACGCTTCACGATAGGTTCCTGAGAATGTCACAAATCGTAATCGCACTCCGTTCAAAGGCGACTTAGACCACCAATTTGTTCCTCCTACCACGTGTAGAAGCAGTGGCTACCTCATGTCCTTTAATGGACTACCTCTCGGAAATACTTCAATTTAGGTTCGCAAAAATGTCAGAAATAGTTGTATCATACCGCGTAAAAGCGATTTAGACCTTTCCATATATTCTCGATTCCCACATAGTGGCAGTAGGCACCTCGAGTACATTGGTGTACGATCGGTCAGAAGCGCATCATTAAAGGACACTAAAAATGTCAGAGATCATCGTCTAACGCCGTAAAAGGCGATTTAGGTTATCCATTTGGTCCTCCTATCACGTATAGGAGCAGTAGATGCCTCGTGTTTTTTGGTGGGCTTCCTCACAGAAATATTTCAATATAGGTTCCCGAAAATGTCATAAATGGTGGCTTCACACCGTGTAAAAGCGATTAATACCTTCCGATATATTCTCCATTCAGGCATAGAGGCAGTGGGAACCTCGAGTGCTTTGGTGGACGATCGCTCGGAAACGCTTCACGATAGGTTCCTGAGAATGTCACAAGCCGTCGTCTCACACCGTTCGAAGGCGATTTAGGTTATGATGTTGGTCCACCTAGCACCTGTAGAACAGTAGCTACCTCATGTTCTTTGGTGGTCTATATCTCAGAAGTACTTCAATATAGGTTCCCGAAAATGTCAGAAATTGTCGTATCACACCGTGTTAAACGATTTAGACATTCCAGTTTATTCTCCTTTATCGCAAAGAAGCAGTAGGCATTCGAGTACTTTGGTGGACGATCGCTCAGAAACGGTTCACGATAGGTTCCTGAGAATGTCAGAAACCGCCGTCCCACACCGTTCAAAGGCGATTTAGGCTATCAATTTGGTCCTCCTACCACGTGTAGAAGCAGTAACTACCTCATGTCTTTTGATGGACTACCTCTCACAAATACTTCAATATAGGTTCCCGAAAATGTCAGAAATAGTCGTATCACACCGTTCAAAGGCGATTTAGGCTATCCATTTGGTCCTCCTAGCACTTATAGAAGCAGCAATTACCTCATGTTCTATGGTGGACTATCTCTCAGAAATGCATCAATATAGGTTCCCGAGAATGTCATAAATCGTCGTATCACACCGTGTAAAGGCGTTTTAAACCTTGCAATCCATTCTCCATTATCGCATAGTGGCAATAGGCACCTCGAGTACATTGGTGGACGATCGGTCAGAAACGCTTCATTAAAGGTCCCTAAAAATGTCACAGATCGTCGTGTTACGCCGTAAAGGGCGATTTGCGTTTTCCATTTGGTCCTCCCATCACGTATAGAAGCAGTACCTACCTCCTGTTTTTTGAAGGACTACCTCTCAGAAATACTTCAATATAGGTTCCCGAAAATATCAGAAATAGTCGTATCACAACGTGTAAAAGCGATTTAGACCTACCAAGATATTCTTCATTCTCACATAGAAGCAGTAGGCACCTCCACTACTTTGGTGAACGATCGCTCAGAAACGGTTCCCGATAAGTTCCTGAGAATGTCAGAAACAGTCATCGCACGCTGTTCAAAGGCGACTTAGGCTACCAATTTGTTCCTCCTACCACGTGTAGAAGCAGTAGTTACCTCATGTCTTTTAATGGACTACCTCTCGGAAATACTTCAATATAGGTTCCCGAAAATGTCAGAAATGTTTGTATCATACCGCGTAAAAACGATTTAGACCTTTCAATATATTCTTCATTGCCACATTGTGACAGTAGGCACCTCCAGTACATTGGTGTGCGATCGGTCAGGAATGCATCATTAAAGGACCCCAAAAATGTCAGAGATCGTCGTCTAACGCCGTAAAAGGCGATTTAGGTTATCCATTTGGTCCTTCTATCACGTATAGAAGCAGTAGCTACCTCCTGTTTTTTGGTGGACTACCTCTCAGACATACTTCAATATAGGTTCCCGAAAATGTCATAAATGGGAGCTTCACACCGTGTAAAAGCGATTAATACCTTCCGATATATTCTCCATTCTGGCATAGAGGCAGTGGGTACCTCGAGTACTTTGGTGGACGATCGATCAGAAACGCTTCACGATAGGTTCCTGAGAATGTCACTAACCGTCGTCTCACACCGTTCGAAGGCGACATAGGCTGTCCATTAGGTCCTCCTACCACGTGTAGAAGCAGTAGCCACCTCATGTTCTTTGGTGGACTACCTCTCAGAAATACCTCAATATAGGTTCCCGAAAATGTCAGAAATAGTCATATGACACCGTGTAAAAGCGATTTAGACCTTTCAATACATTCTCCATTCCCGCATAGTGGCAGTAGGCACCTCGGGTACATTGGTGGACGATCGGTCAGGAACGCTTCATTAAAGGTCCCTAAAAATGTCACAGATCGTCGTCTCACGCCGTAAAGGGCGATTTAGGTTATCCATTTGGTGCTCCCATCACGTATAGAAGCGGTACCTACCTCCTGTTTTTTGAAGGACTACCTCTCCGAAATACTTCAATATAGGTTCCCGAAAATGTCAGAAATAGTCGTTTCACAACGTGTGAAAGCGATTTAGACCTTCCAAGAAATTCTTCATTCTCACATAGAAGCAGTAGGCACCTCCACTACTTTGGTGAACGATCGCTCAGAAACGGTTCACGATAGGTTCCTGAGAATGTCAGAAACCGTCGTGCCACACCGTTCAAATGCGATTTATGCTATGATGTTGGTCAATCTAGCACGTGTAGAACAGTATCTACCTCATGTTTTTTGGTGGACTGCCTCTCAGAAATACTTCAATATAGGTTCCCGAAAATGTAAGAAATAGTCATGTCACGCCGTGTAAAAGCAATTTAGACCTTCCAGTTTATTCTCCTTAACCCCGTAGAGGCAATAGGCTCCTCGAGTACTTTGGTGGTCGATCGCTCAATTATGCTTCACGACAGGTTCCTGAGAATGTCAGAAACCGTCATCGCACACCGTTCAAAGGCGACTTAGGCTACCAATTTGTTCCTCCTACCACGTGTAGAAGCAGTAGCCATCTCATGTCTCTTAATGGACTACCTCTCAGAAATACTTCAATATAGGCTACCGAAAATGTCATAAATGGTGGCTTCACACCGTGTAAAAGCGATTAATACCTTCAGATATATTCTCCATTCTGGCATAGAGGCAGTGGGTACCTCGAGTAATTTGGTGGACGATCGTTCAGAAACGCTTCACGATAGGTTCCTGAGAATGTCACAAATCGTAATCGCACTCCGTTCAAAGGCGACTTAGACCACCAATTTGTTCCTCCTACCACGTGTAGAAGCAGTGGCTACCTCATGTCCTTTAATGGACTACCTCTCGGAAATACTTCAATTTAGGTTCGCAAAAATGTCAGAAATAGTTGTATCATACCGCGTAAAAGCGATTTAGACCTTTCCATATATTCTCGATTCCCACATAGTGGCAGTAGGCACCTCGAGTACATTGGTGTACGATCGGTCAGAAGCGCATCATTAAAGGACACTAAAAATGTCAGAGATCATCGTCTAACGCCGTAAAAGGCGATTTAGGTTATCCATTTGGTCCTCCTATCACGTATAGGAGCAGTAGATGCCTCGTGTTTTTTGGTGGGCTTCCTCACAGAAATATTTCAATATAGGTTCCCGAAAATGTCATAAATGGTGGCTTCACACCGTGTAAAAGCGATTAATACCTTCCGATATATTCTCCATTCAGGCATAGAGGCAGTGGGCACCTCGAGTGCTTTGGTGGACGATCGCTCGGAAACGCTTCACGATAGGTTCCTGAGAATGTCACAAGCCGTCGTCTCACACCGTTCGAAGGCGATTTAGGTTATGATGTTGGTCCACCTAGCACCTGTAGAACAGTAGCTACCTCATGTCTTTTGGTGGACTACCTCTCAGAAATACTTCAATATAGGTTCCCGAAAATGTCATAAATCGTGGCTTCACACCGTGTAAAAGCGATTAACACCTTCCAATATATTTTCCATTCTGGCATAGAGGCAGTGGGTACTTCGAGTACTTTGGTGGACGATTCCTCAGAAACGCTTCACGATAGGTCCCTGAGAATGTCACAAACCGTCGTCTCACACCGTTCTAAGGCGATTTGGTCCTACTATCACGTATAGGAGCAGCAATTGCTTCATGTTCTATGGTGGACTATCTCTCAGAAGTGCATCAATATAGGTCCCCGAGAATGTAAGAAATCGTTATATGACACCGTGTAAAAGCGATTTAGACCTTCCAATATATTCTCCATCCTCGCATAGAGGCAGTAGGCACCTTGAGTAGTTTGGTGATCGATCGCTCAGTAACGCTTCACGATAGGTTCTCGAGAATGTCAGATACCATAATCCCACGCCGTTCAAAGGCGATTTAGGATATCAATTTGGTCCTCCTAGTACGTGTAGAAGCAGCAACTACCTCAGGTTTTTTGGTGGACTACGTCTCAGAAATACTTCAATATATCTTCCCGAAAATGTCAGAGATAGTCGTATCACACCGTGTAAAAGCGATTTAGACCTTCCAATTTATTCTCCTTTATCGCATAGATGAGGTATACGAGGGTGGATTGATAAGTTTCCGGCCTGACCAAGAAAAACAAGGTTTTTAAAAATTTTTTTTTTTTATTTCTCAACATNGATCGCTCAGAAACGCTTCACGATAGGTTCTTGACAATGGCAGAAACCGTCGCCACAGACCGTTCCAAGGCGATTTAGGCTGTCCATCTGGTCCTCCTATCACGTATAGGAGCAGCAATTACTTCATGTTTTATTGTGGACTATCTCTCAGAAGTACATCAATATAGGTTCTCGAGAATGTAAAAAATCGTCGTTTCACACAGTGTAAAAGCGATTTAGAACTTTTAATATATTCTCCTCTCTCGCATAGAGGCAGTATACACCTCGAGTATTTTGGTGGTCGGTCGCTCAGTAACGCTTCACGATAGGTTCCTGGGAATGTCACAAGCCGTCGTCTCACACCGTTCGAAGGCGATTTAGTTTATGATGTTGGTCCACCTAGCACGTGTAGAACAGTAGCTACCTCATGTTTTTTGGTGGACTACCTCTCAGAAATACCTCAATATAGGTTCCCGAAAATGTCAGAAATAGTTGTATCACACTCTGTAAAAGCGATTTAGAATTTCCAATATATTCTTCATCCTCACTTTGAGGCAGTAGGCACCTCGAGTACTTTGGTGGACGATCGCTCTGAAACGCTTTACGATAGGTTCCTGAGTATGTCAGAAACCGTCATTCCACACCGTTCAAAGGCGATTTAGGCTATCAATTTGGTTCTCCTACCACGTGCAGAAGCAGTAGCTACCTCATGTCTTTTGGTGGACTACCTCTCAGAAATATTTCAATATAGGCTCCCGAAATTGTCAGAAATAGTCGTATCACACCGTGTTAAAGCGATTTAAACCTTCCAATTCATTCTCCTGTATCGCATAGAGGCAGTAGGCATCTCGAGTATTTTGGTGGACGATCGCTCAGAGACGGTTCATGATTGGTTGCTGAGAATGTCAGAAACCGTCGTCCCACGCCGTTCCAAGGCTATTTAGGCTGTCATGTTGGTCCATCTAGCACGTGTAGAAGCAGTAGCCAAACTACCTCTCAGAAATACTTCAATATAGGCTCCCGAAAATGTCAGAAATCGTCGTATCACACGGTGTAAAGACGATTTAAACCTTGCAATCCATTCTCGTGTATCGCATAGAGGCAGTAGGCATTCGAGTACTTTGATAGACGATCGCTCAGAAACGGTTCACGATAGGTTCCTGAGAATGTCAGAAAACGTCGTCCCACACCGTTCAAAGGCGATTTAGGATATATTTTGGTCCTCCTACCACGTATAGAAGCAGTAGCTACCTCATGTCTTTTGATGCACTACCTCTCAGAAATACATCAACATAGGTTTCCGAAAATGTCAGAAATAGTCGTATTACACCGCGTAAAAGCGATATTGACCGCCATTCCCACATAGTGGCAGTAGGCACCTCGAGTGCATTGGTGGACAGTCGGTCAGAAACGCTTCACTAAGGTTCCCTGAAAATGTCACAAATCGTCGTCTCACGCCGTAAATGGCGATTTAGGTTATCCATTTGGTCCTCCTATCACGTATAGAAGCAGTAGCTGCCTCCTGTTTTTTGGTGGACTACCTCTCAGAAATACTTCAATATAGGTTCCCGAAAATGTAAGAAATAGTCGTTTCACGCCGTATAGAAGCGATTTAGTCCTTCCAATATATTCTTCATTCTCACATAGAGGCAGCAGGTACCTCGAGTACTTCGGTGGACGACCGCTCGCAAACGCTTCACGATAGGTTCTTGACAATTTCAGAAACCGTCGCCCCACACTGTTCCAAGGCGATTTAGGCCTTGTCTTTGGGTGGACTACCTCTCAGAAATACATAAATATAGGTTCCCGAAAATGTCAGAAATCGTCGTATCACACCGCGTAAAAGCGATTTAGACCTTCCAATATATTCTCCATTCAGGAATAGAAGCAGTAGGCACCTCGAGTATTTTGGTGGACGATCGCTCGGAAACGCTTAACGATAGGTTCCTGAGAATGTCAGAAACTGTCGTCCCACACAATTGAAATTCGATTTAGGCTATCCATTTGGTCCTCCTCACACATGTAGAAGCAGTAGCTACCTCATGTTTTTAATGGATTGCCTCTCAGAAATTCTTCATGATAGGTTCCCAGAAATGTCAGAAATCGTCGTATTACACCGTGTAAAAGCGATTTAGAACTTCCAATTTATTCTCCTTTATCGCATAGATGCGGTATACACCTCGAGTACTTTGGCGGACGATCGCTCAGAAACGCTTCACGATAGGTTCTTGACAATTTCAGAAACCGTCGCCCCACACTGTTCCAAGGCGATTTAGGCCTTGTCTTTGGGTGGACTACCTCTCAGAAATACTTCAATATAGGCT
Organism: Agrilus planipennis; assembly: GCF_000699045.2. Lineage (NCBI taxonomy): Eukaryota > Metazoa > Arthropoda > Insecta > Coleoptera > Buprestidae > Agrilus > Agrilus planipennis. The sequence continues at coordinate 108,293 of NW_020442313.1, forward strand.
CCCGAAATTGTCAGAAATAGTCGTATCACATCGTGTAAAAGCGATTTAAACCTTCCAATCCATTCTCCTGTATCGCATAGAGGCAGTAGGCATCTCGAGTACTTTGATGGACGATCGCTCAGAAACGGTTCACAATAGGTTCCTGAGAATGTCAGAAACCGTCGTCCCACACCGTTCGAAGGCTATTTAGGCTATCATGTTGGTCCATCTAGCACGTGTAGAAGCAGTAGCTACCTCATGTCTTTTGGTGGACTACCTCTCAGAAATACTTCAATATAGGCTCCCGAAATTGTCAGAAATAGTCGTATCACACCGTGTAAAAGCGATTTAAACATTCCAATCCATTCTCCTGTATCGCATAGAGGCAGTAGGCATTCGAGTACTTTGATGGACGATCGCTCAGAAACGGTTCACAATAGGTTCCTGAGAATGTCAGAAACTGTCGTCCCACACCTTTCAAAGGCAATTTAGGCTATCAATTTGGTTCCCGAAAATGTAAGAAATAGTCGTATCACGCCGTGTAAAAGCGATTTAGTCCTTCCAATATTTTCTTCATTCTCACATAGAGGCAGTAATCACCTCGAGTACTTCGGTGGACGATCGCTCAGAAACGCTTCACGATAGGTTCCTGAGAATGTCAGAAACCGTCATTCCTCACCGTTCAAAGGCTTAGGCCGAAAATGTCAGAAATAGTCGTATGACACCGTGTAAAAGCGATTTATACCTTCCAATTTATTCTCCTTTATCGCATAGAGGCAGTAGGTACCTCGAGTATTTTGATGGACGATCGCTCGGAAGCGGTTCACGATAGGTTCCTGAGAATGTCACAAACCGTCGTCTCACACCGTTCGAAGGCGATTTAGGCTATCCATTTGGACCTCCTATCTCGTATAGAAGCAGCAATTACTTCATGTCCTATGGTGGACTATCTCTCAGAATTGCATCGATATACGTTCCCGAGAATGTAATAAGTCGTCATATTACACCGTGTAAAAGCGATTTAGACCTTCCAATATATTCTTCATTCTCACATAGAAGCAGTAGGCACCTCGAGTGCTTTGGTGATCGATCGCTCAGTCACGCTTCATGATACGTTCCTGAGAATGTCAGATACCGTCATCCCACACCGTTTAAAGGCGATTTAGGCTATGATGTTGGTCCATCTAGCACGTGTGGAACAGTAGCTACCTCATGTACTTTGGTGGACAACCTCTCAGAAATACATCAAAATAGGTTCCCGAAAATGTCAGAAATGGTGGTATCACACCGTGTAAAAGCGATTTAAACCTTCCAATCCATTGTCGTGTATCGCATAGAGGCAGTATGCATTCGAGTACTTTGGTGGACGATCGGTCAGAAACGGTTCACGATAGGTTCCTGAAAATGTCAGAGACCGTCGCCCCACACCGTTCGAAGGCCATTTAAGCTATCATGTTGTTCCATCTAGCACGTGTAGAAGCAGTAGCTAGCTCATGTTCTTTGGTGGACCACCTCTGAGAAATACTTCAATATAGGTTCCCGAAAATGTCATAAATCGTGCCTTCACACCATGTAAAAGCGATTAACACCTTCTAATATATTCTCCATTCTGGCATAGATTCAGTGGGTACCTCGATTACTTTGGTGGACGATCGTTCAGAAACGCTTCACGATAGGTTCCTGAGAATATCACAAACCGTCGTCTCACACCGTTCGAAGGCGATTTAGGCCATCCATTTGGTCTTCCTAGCACGTGTAGAAGCTGTAACTACCTCACGTTCCTTTGGTGGACTGCCTCTCAGAAATACTTCAATATAGTTTCCTGAAAATGTAAGAAATAGTCGTATCACACCGTGTAAAAGCGATAAAGGCCCATAAATATATTCTCCATTATGGCATAGAGGCAGTAGGCACCTCGAGTATTTTGGTAGACCATCGCTCGGAAACGGTTCACGATAGGTTCCTGAGAATGTCACAAGCCGTCGTCTCACACCGTTCGAAGGCGATTTAGGCTATCCATTTGGTCCTCCTACCTCGTATAAGCAGCAATTGCTTCATGTTCTATGGTGGACTATCTCTCAGAAGTGCATCGATATACGTTCCCGAGAATGTAATAAGTCATTATATCACACCGTGTAAAAGCGATTTAGACCTTCCAATATATTCTCAGTTCTCGCATAGGGGCAATAGGCTCCTCGAGTACTTTGGTGATCGATCGCTCAGTAACGCTTCACGATAGGTTCCTGAGAATGACAGATACCGTCATCCCACACCGTTCAAAGGCGATTTACGCTATCCATTTGGTCCTCCTACCTCGTGTAGAAGCTGTAACTACCTCACGTTCCTTTGGTAGACAGCCTCTCAAAAATACTGCAATACAGGTTCCCGAAAATGTCAGTAATAGTCGTATCACACCGTGTAAGAGCGATTTAGAGCTTTCAATATATTCTCCATTCCCACATAGTGGCAGTAGGGACCTCGAGTACATTGGTGGACGATCGGTCAGAAACGCTTCATTAAAGGTCCCTAAAAATGTCACAGATCGTGGACTCACGCCGTAAAAGGCGATTTATGATATCCATTTGGTCCTCCTATCACGTATAGAAGCAGCACCTACCTCCTGTGTTTTGGTGGACTACCTCTCAGAAATACTTCAATATAGGTTCCCGAAAGTGTCACAAATCGTCGCTTCACATCGTGTAAAAGCGATTAACACCTTCCAATATATTCTCCATTCTGGCATAGAGGCAGTGGGTACCTCGAGTATTTTGGTGGACGATCGTTCAGAAATGCTTCACGATAGGTTTCTGAGAATGTCACAAACTGTCGTCTCACACCGTTCGAAGGCGATTTAGGCTATCCATTTGGTCCTCCTAGCACGTGTAGAAGCAGTAGCTACCTCATGTTCTTTGGTGGACTACCTCTCAGGAATACTTCAATATAGGTTCCCGAAAAGTTCAGAAATAGTCGTATGACACCGTGTAAAAGCGATGTAGACCTTTCAAAACATGCTCCATTCCCGAATAGTGGCAGTAAGCACCTCGAGTAAATTGGTGGAGGATCGGTCAGAAACGCTTCAATAAAGGTCCCTAAAAATGTCACAGATCGTCGACTCACGCCGTAAAAGGCGATCTAGGTTATCCAGTTGGTCCTCCTATCACGTATAGAAGCAGTACCTACCTTCTGTTTTTTGAAGGACTACCTCACAGAAATACTTCAAAATAGGTTCCAGAAAATGTCAGAAATAGTCGTATCACAATGTGTAAAAACGATGTAGACCTTCCAATGTATTCTCCATTCCCACATAGTGGCAGTAGGCACCTCGAGTACTTTGGTGATCGATCGCTCAACAACGCTTCACGATGGGTTCCTGAGAATGACAGAAACCGTCGTCCCACACCGTTCAAAGGCGATTTAGGCTATCCATTTGGTCCTCCTAGCACGTGTAGAAGCTGTAACTACCTCACGTTCCTTTGGTGGACTACCTCTCAGAAATACTTCAATATAGGTTCCTGAAAATGTAAGAAATAGTCGTATCACATCGTGTAAACGCGATAAAGGCCCTCCAATTTATTCTCCTTTAACGCATAGAGGCAGTAGGCACCTCGAGTATTTTGGTAGACCATTGCTCGGAAACGGTTCACGATAGGTTCCTGAGAATGCCACAAACCGTCGTCTCACACCGCTCAAAGGCGATTTAGGCTATCCATTTGGTCCTCCTATCTCGTATAGAATCAGCAATTGCTTCATGTTCTATGGTGGACTATCTCTCAGAAGTGCATCGATATACGTTCCCGAGAATGTAATAAGTCATTATATCACACCGTGTAAAAGCGATTTAGACCTTCCAATATATTCTCAATTCTCGCATTGAGGCAGTAGGCTCCTCGAGTACTTTGGTGATCGATCGCTCAGTCACGCTTCACGATAGGTTCCCGAGAATTACAGATACCGTCATCCCAGACCGTTCAAAGGCGATTTACGCTATCAATTTGGTCCTCCTAGCACGTTTAGAAGCAGTAACTACCTCACGTTCCTTTAGTGGACTGCCTCTCAAAAATACTTCAATATAGGTTCCCGAACATGTAAGAAATAGTCGTATCACACCGTGTAAAAGCGATTTAGTCCTTCTAATTTATTCTCCTTAATCGCATAGAGGCAATAGGCGCCTCGAGTAATTTGGTGGACGATCGCTCAGAAGCGCTTCACGATGGCTTCCTGAGAATGTCACAAACCGTCGTCTCACACCATTCGAAGGCGATTTAGGGTATCCATTTGGTACTCCTATCACATGTAAATGCAGCCATTACCTCATGTTCTATGGTGGACTATCTCTCAGAAATGCATCAATATAGGTTCCCGAAAATGTCGGAAATAGTCGTGTCACACCGCCTAAAAGCGATTTATACCTTTCAATATATTCTCCATTCCCACATAGTGGCAGTAGGCACCTCGAGTACATTGGTGGACGATCAGTCAGAGACGCTTCATTAAAGATCCCTAAATATGTCACAGATCGTCATCTCACGCCGTAAAAGGCGATTTGGGTTATCCATTTGGTCCTCCTATTACGTATAGAAGCAGTAGCTACCTCCTGTTTTTTGGTGGACTACCTCACAGAAATACTTCAAAATAGGTTCCCGAAAGTGTAAGAAATAGTCGTATCACACCGTGTAAAAGCGATTTAGACCTTCCAGTTTATTCTCCTTTATCGCATAGAGGCAATAGGCGCCTCGAGTACTTTGGTGGACGCCTTCTCAGAAACGGTTAGAAATAGGCTTCAGAAAAGGTCATAAATCGTCGTATCGCATGCTTTAAAGACGTTTTAGACCATCCGTTTTATTCTCATTCCACGCAATGGAGCTGTAGCTGCCTCGAGTACTTTGGTGGACGATCGCTGAGAAGCGCTTCACGACAGGTTCCTGAAAATGTCAGAAACCGTCGTGCCACACCGTTCAAAGGCGATTTAGGCTATCAATTTGGTCCTTCTATCACGTATAGAAGCAGTAGCTACCTGCTGTTCTTTGGTGGACTACCTCTCAGAAATACTTCAATATAGGTTCCGGCAAATGTCATAAATCGTCGCTTCACACAGTGCAAAAGCGATTAAGACCATCCAATTTGTTCTCCTTTATCGCATAGAGGCAGTAGGCACCTCGAAACGCTTCACGATAGGTTCCTGAGGATATCACAAATCGTCGTCTCACACCGTTCGAAGGCGATTTAGGCTATGCATTTGGTCCTCCTATAACGTATAGAAGCAGCAATTACTTCATGTTTTATGGTGGACTATCTCTCAGAAGTGCATCAATATAGGTTCCCGAGAATGTAATAAATCGTTATATCACACCGTGTAAAAGCGATTTAGACCTTCCAATATATTCTCAATTTTCGCATAGAGGCAGTAGGCACCTCGAGTAATTTGGCTGACGATCACTCAGAATCGCTTCACGATGGGTTCTTGACAATGTCAGAAACCGTCGTCCCACACCGTTCAAAGGCGATTTAGGCTATTAATTTGGTCTTTCTATCACGTATAGAAGCAGTAGCTACCTGCTGTTCTTTGGTGGACTACCTCTCAGAAATACTTCAATATAGGTTCCCGAAAATGTCATAAATCGTCGCTTCACACCGTGCAAAGGCGATTAAGACCATCCAATTTGTTCCCCTTTATCGCATAGAGGTAGTAGGCACCTCGAGTAGTTTGGTGGACGATCGCACGGAAACGCTTCACGATAGGCTCCTTAGAATTTCACAAACCGTCGTCTCACACCGTTCGAAGGCGATTTAGGCGATGATGTTGGTCCACCTAGCACGTGTAGAACAATACAATCCAACCCAAGTCAATCCAGCACAATATAACCTAACCTAACCTAACCTAACCTAACCTAACCTAACCTAACCAAACCTAACCCTGTCAAACTTGCGCCATGCCACCTTTTCGTACTTTCCCTTTCTTAATAAACCAATCTTACATGAGTAGGGTAAGATAACCAATTCTAGCACAGATGAGTAGGTAAGTGACGAAACGTCATCGATCGTAAACGTGTAACTGTTAAATCTGTTACTGGTCACGTGATGTTATTGGCATATATACATATATTGTTGAATTTATAATAGAAAGAATGAGGATTTTGAAAATAATTTATTTAGTGGAGAGAGGGAAAGAATAAGGGATACGTTTAGGAGGAGGAAAGAGATGTGGTTGAGTAAAAAGGAGTATAAATGAAAGACAACCACAGGAGTGTTGCACATAAAAGGTAGAATTGTGAAAATTGAAGTGCGGGGATGGATGTAAGTAGCGGCAACGGTATCCATGAAGTGTGTGGTGGTGTAGAAGACGTACAATATTGGAACGTTGTTGAACATGTGGAGGTTTTGGACGAGGTACATCGTAATGTCGTGTTACATAGAGGAGACTACGTGGATAGACAGCAGTACAGTGAAAGTAAAGCAATGAGGTATGTAAGTGACATCAGTCGGATGAAAGAGTGGAGCGTAGCATGTAAACTGTTTGAGTGCAAAATTAACTATAAAGCATGTTCTGCTTACGTCTTGTACTGCGATAGGAGTAATCTTCGTTATCTACCTATATGTGGGAGTTGTCGGTATGGAGCGAACGATGGTAGTATAATATCGTTGTATACGCGAGTACCGAATTTGTGGATGTTAGAAGTTCACCTCCACGACGAAGTTCAGATTCATTGCGGATGGTACGGAGAGATTTGCAGTTGCTAATTTGTTTGCACCCATAACCATCATTTAAGGAGGGATAGTGTATTTGAAGAAGGTTATGTGAGGGAAATTTGTAATAATATCGTAAATGTTGATAGAGCGTTAACATGTATATACTACAATTTGTGTGAAATAAATGATGATGTAATGTGGAAGTAGATTTAATAAAAACAACATGTATTTAACAGTGGTATATATTTGAAGAAGTGTGTGAGCATAAGAACAGAAGAAACATATTTATAAAATCCCTCAACGTAATAAATGATGGGGGTAAAAGTGTAAAACAGACCATTTATTATTTTTTTTGTATCATAAGGAGATACAATCTTGCAATAAGTTATGTTCTTAAAAGATGCTACCCAACAGAAGTTATTAGAATTTAAAAAAAAAAAAAAAAAAAAA
>NW_020442313.1:115609-126949 GCF_000699045.2 Agrilus planipennis
AAACAAGTTTTCCGCCTCTCAACCACCATCGGAATGTGGTTTGCAGACGTGACGTCATCTGCACAGTTAACACCTGCGTTTTCGCGTACTACGCATGCGTCGATTACTCTATCATGCTAATCCCCATGAGCTAATGTTGTGCTCACGTACTCCGTATACGCATGCGTCAGAAATCTTTGTCACGAAAGTTCGCGAGTATGGTTGTTCACTCAACGAAGCTACGCGCATGAATTTTCTGTAAACTGCCTTCCAATTTACGTGTGGTGTAAATTAATAACATACTATCAACTATTAATTATTTATAATATATTTATGAAATACACATTTACTACATTATCAGCTTCAACCACTTTACTAAACACTATAATTTCCCCTCTTTCCACTATCTTCTGCCTCACTCAATCTACATCGAACAACTTCCTTTTTTCACATCGTTTGGAAAAGATGTCCTACCACCACATCGATACGTACCGTTTCTTACACAACCTAACAATAATTCTACAATCTGTAATTTTACGTTTGTCGATGAATCCCCCGTGAAGCCTGGCTGCAGTATACTTGCATCACACATATCTCCTGTTGTCAGTGGTCTTCCGCATTCGTAACAATGGTGATGATGTCTACCGTGAACATGTAATACGAACACGAACACTAAATCCTCACATTTACAAACCTCCTCCCCTACACCGTCTTCTTCGTAGCAACTGCTACACAACACCAACGTTGTATTTTCATGTAAGTTTAACAACACCTTCCCTTCGGTACACGTGTATTCGTTAATGTTGTCACACACACTACGTCTCAGAATATGTTCCAATGAGCAATTATTTTCCATCGTATATTTATGCTGCACATAACCCTTCTTTATACGTCTTTCGCTATTATCGCATCTGTCACCGTTGACTGGCAAAAACTGTCGGTAATTATTCTCAATATTTAAACCAGTTCGCCATGACTGTATCCACTCGTCCTCACATACGTCCGCTCCGAAGTCTGTGCGATACAATATAGGTAGCGCACTGACTTCTATACTATTAAATAATCTTAATGAGCGGTTCTCGAACCACGATGTTCTACAAACGAATCCCATGCTGCTCACACCTTTACTGATTACACAATACATTTTTCCTTCCATATTAAGAACTCTGCAGATCCTCGTTACCCCCACTCTCTTCTTCCTCCTCCAATTCATCTCACCCTACTCATACCCCACTCCTCCAAATCATATAAATTCCCACATCTTCTATTCCTTCAGCAGAAGACTTCTGCTCTACAACATATCATCATGTATTACTACATAATTTTTAAAGGTACAGCACTGCAAACTACCAAGGCACCCTTTACCATCGTCCACAGTGATGCTTGGACCGATTCCAATGAAGCGGTAACAACATAGGCCGTTTCCACTACGAAAAGACCCGTTCTGTTCTGTCAGGAGATAGAACAATACCTCCATGACGTCCAAGCAGCTGGGAGCGGGACAATACACTATGTCGTGTACGGCATTTTACTAATTAAACATGTACACATTATTTAATAACATAAGTTAGTTTAATTAATGTAGTATTTAATAATATAAGTTAGTTTAATTAATGTAGTATTTATAATTCAAGGTTTACTTTTTTTATAATATATGTGTAACTTATATATAATAAACTTTATAACAACTACATCTTCTTTTTATTTTTCCATACATCTACAATCTTGAAAGTATTGAACAATAATATTTCTTCAATCACAGATATATATATAAATGAATTACACATCATCATTCCTCCAAGAGAAAATTATTAAATAAAATCATCTTACAATACAATCATTTATTTTATATTACTATATTTACAATATTAATTAAATATGTTCAACAATTGTGTTTGCAATTCATTTAACTTCTGCTCCACCTCTTCCACTCTCTTTCTACCTTCCACCACCATTCTACAGCTGCTTTCACGACTTTTCTTCAGATCCTCCAACTCTTTCTCTTTCCGCTTTATTTGTTCCAAAACTGAAGCGTCCTTCATGTCATGGTCCTTTATTTCACCTTCCCGTTTTCGCTTCTCCCGTTGAAGTGTCTTCACTGCTTCTCGCACCTGCTCCACCAGCTTTGAATAATCCAGCGGACCGCTCGATACTCTTCTATTGTATGTCCGCTTCTTAGGCTTCATACTTACGGATTTACCGCCCCCTACCGGCGTCCGCGATGTACTAGCCACAGGTACTGCTATCTTTTCCGTAGCTACATCTCCTACACATGATTTTTCTCCACCGACTGTCTTCGTCACCAACTCATCGTTGTGGAAGAACTCTTCCAGCATCGCTGACAGCTCCGATTCGTCCAAGCTAATCACTGACGCATCTGCCGCATCACACTGTCCCAATTCAGCCATTTCACTTAATCTTTTCCTCTATACATGCCTCTTAAATATCTTCAAACCACCCCACCACCCTCACAACCCTCATCTACTTAATTTTCTCCCACTCCTTCAGATTTTTTACATTGTTAAATCTACTTCGCACACGGTCTTCCTCAGTCTTTCTCGAGACACCTCTGTTACATCTAACCGATATGATTCGTTGTCCCGACTGCGATACGTCCTTTACGCGATCTGATAATTTAAAACGACATCAGAAAGCTTCATGTCGTAAACGAGTACAGTACCATCCTAATTCCTCGCTACCGAATAAAAAACCGAAATGTGCTACATCTGCCACCTCTTCCGACCGCTGGTGTGAAACGTGTAAAATATATGTTCCTCAATCTTCGTACAACGGTGACCTGCGCACCCTACAGCATAAACAAAATTGTTGTTCACCTCTTGAGGAGGGAATCGGTTTCCTTTCCTCTGCCTTCGCTAGCAGGATTGCTTCGTTTTGTATTACGTCCGCGAAATACCTTCTATCGTATAACGACTTCTTCACCGATGTTCTGACAAATGCGTGCGTGTTATACGTAATCAGATCCACCTCCACGACACGCTTAAAATAAATCTCGAAGTTTTTGGACGTTACGTGCACGAAACCAAACAGTTGGTTGAAATTAAGTCCTTCAATACCAACAACAAAGTTGTGACTCGATCCATCGATCTTCCCAATCTTCTACAAAACTTCTTTGAGATACTTGAGGCTAAAGCGTCAGAGTTTCAAGAACGAGAGTCAGGTAACTCATCCTTTTTTAGTATACGTTTCATTTCATTTAACATTTCCCCATTTCTACAGGATGGATTTTAGAAAGGGTTCTTTTCCTTGAAATCAACTTAAACAAGTACAATCCGCTGAGAGCGTCTTCCCACATTCCGTTACCGAAACAAATTTTATTCAAGAAAGCGGTTGTGAATGTGCGAAACGACGATCAGGCCTGCTTCGCATGGGCAATTACGTCAGCTCCGTATCCCGCGCAAGCGAACCCGCAAAGTACTACTTCCTCTCCACATTACTCCCACACTTTGGACTACGACTTCCTATGAAATTAACTGACATACAGAAATTTGAATCGAAGAACCATAGCTCTGTGAATGTCTACGGGACTGAATCCGTTTTCAAAGATGGAAAGTGGACATGGGAAATCGTTGGCCCCCTTTACTACTCACCCATCAAGCGACGGCTGCTCTTGCTCGATTATGATCTAGGAAACAATCATCACTGTTGGATAAAGGACATGTCCCGTTTACTTTCTCAACAACTTTCTAAAACTGGACATCGCAAATTCTTGTGTGATGGTTGCCTACAATACTTCTCCACTTTACCTCACCTACATCGTCATCAGCAGCATGACTGTAATCATGTCTACACCAGCCTTCCCAACGGTGATTTCAAGATGGATAAGATGGGTAGGTTTGTCCCCAATCACATTTTAAAGTTTGAAAATTATTAGAAACGTATTAAAGTACCATTTGTTGTATACGCAGACTTTGAAACCGTATTGCGACCAATTCACACATGTTTTCATGACCCTAATAAGACTGCCACCACATCCACCCACAAACATCAACCTCATTCCTTTGCTTATTTGATGAAGTGCTCCTTCGATGATTCCCTCTCGAAATTCAGATCGTATCGAGGCCCCGATTGCGCCAATCAATTCGTTACAACTCTCGATCGAGATGTTTATGATATTTATCATCGATATTTGAAGATCGTTTCTCCCATGATACCCCTGACAGATGAAGAAATACGTCTCTTCTCTGACGCTACCTCTTGCAATATTTGCGAAGAACCCTTTCTGGACGATGACGTCAAGGTGCATGATCATTGTCATTTGACCGGTAAAGTTCGATTAGGAGCTGCTCACTCCAGATGTAATTTAAATTACAAACTACCCAACTTTGTACCTGTTTTTTTCCACAACCTCTCCGGATATGATTGCCACTTGTTTCTAAAGGAAATGGCTGTGAACGATGTTAAATTTACCGTAATAGCTCAAAATAAAGAAAAATACATATCCTTTTCCAAATTATTACGAGTTGATACGGTTCAAACTGAAACAGACGACTCAACACAAAATGTGTTCGTGAAGATTAGATTTCTCGATTCCTATCGTTTCATGGCTTCCTCCCTCGACAAGCTGTCGGATGAACTTGATGCTCATCAATGTTTGCAAGTGAAAAAATACTTTCCCGATCCTAATCACTTTCAACTTATGCGACGAAAAGGTGTTTTCCCTTATTCCTACGTTGATGATGTTGCTAAGCTTGATGAAACAACATTTCCACAGAAAGACGATTTCTTCGATAAATTGACTTCCCTCCCCGTTTCCGATGACGATTACAAAAGAGCTAAAACTGTTTGGAATACTTTTTCATGTTCAACTCTAGGAGAATACTCCGATATCTACTTGAAAACAGATGTTCTTTTGCTAGCTGATGTTTTCGAGAATTTCCGACAAATATGTCTCACCACTTACGACTTAGATCCTGCTCAGTATTACACAGCGCCAGGGCTTGCGTGGGATAGTATGTTAAAATTCACTCGCGTTAGTTTACAACTTCTGACTGATATCGATATGTTAAAATTTTTTCAAAAAGGGGTACGTGGAGGAATAAGTCAATGCGTTCAAAGAATGCACTTCGCTAACAACCCTCACATCCCCGATTACAACGCGTCCGCGCCTACCTCCTACATTATGTATTTGGATGCTACTAATTTGTATGGACATAGTATGAGTCAAGCACTTCCTATTTCCCACTTCCGTTGGCTAACCCAAGCCGAAATTGATGAATTGAATGTTCTCTCTTTACATGCTTCTTCTGAATACGGTTACGTACTTGAAGTAGATGTTGAATATCCCCAACACCTCCATGATTTACATGCTGATCTCCCCTTTTTAGTTGAAAACATTATCTCTCCTGCTAATGTGAATGGTAAAGTCAAAAAACTGATACCGAACCTTATGAATAAGACAAAATATGTTCTTCATTATCTTACGCTTCAACAAGCCCTTCATAATGGACTACGATTACTTAAAGTTCACAGAGTTATTCAGTTTAAACAGTCCCACTGGCTTAAACCTTTCATCGATTTAAATACCCGACAACGTAATTTGTCTGAAAATAAATTTGGGAAATCCTTCTTCAAATTAATGAACAATAGTGTTTTCGGAAAAACAATGGAGAACGTTGATAAACGAGTTGATGTAAAATTAGTCACTCATTGGCAAAATTCTGGACGCTTTCTTGGTGCGGAAAGTTTAATAGCTAAACCTAATTTCAAAAATTCTAAGATATTCACTCCCAATTTCGTAGCCATTCAGATGAATAAATTACGTATTATTTACGATAAACCTCTCTACGTTGGTTTTACTATCTTAGATTTATCAAAAGTTGTTATGTACGACTTCTACTACACCTTTCTTAAACGAAAATATCAACACAACATTTCCTTGATGTACATGGATACCGATTCCTTCATTTTGAAAGTGTTCACTGAAAACTTTTACCGAGACATTACTGAAAATATTAATCACTTCGATACTTCCAATTATCCGCGCGAGAATAGTTTCAATATCCCCATTACCTCATCTGTTATCGGTAAATTCAAAGATGAGTTCCCTAATAATCCTATTAAGGCATTTTATGGAACCGGAGCTAAAGCTTACTGTGTTGAAGCGATTGATCAAATTGTTAAAAAAGCTAAAGGTGTTAAGAAAAACGTTATTAAATTACATCTCGAAATTGACGATTACCTTCGTGTTATTAGGGACGATTCCACCATTATAAAATGTATGAATGTTTTTGTTTCTGACCTTCATACTATGTTCACTCAAATGAAAACTAAAGTAGCTCTTTGCCCTAAAGACGATAAACGTTTCTTGATTCCGAAAACAACTAATACGCTTCCGTGGGGACATTACAATATAAAAAACTCTGAACATTCTGTCTCAAAGTTGAATAGCAAAATTGATCAATTAATCCAAAATTTTAATTAACCGCACACAGACAATTTAACGGTTGGGGAATATTTTATTCATAAACTTTTTGAAGCTTCTTCACTTCCAGAAGAATCTATTGATAATATTTATGAAAACCTTACATAATAATAAGCGTATAAGCTATATGTGTATATGCAAATAATGCTTCCATATTATATTTTAAACGTTTATCCTTACTATTGTTTGTATACTCTCATGTGCTAAAATAAACGTTACAATAACGCTTTGTCTTTAACTAACTTGAAGCTAAGCTGAAGCGCTGCCACATTTTTGATTTTAGCATTTGATTTACCCGTTCCATAGCTGATGCTTTCTTTGCATATTCTTAGGAATACGTTTATTTCTTTTGAAAATTAACTGTAAAGCTCTACCGACATATTCACCTGTTTTCCGTTTTACTGCTTGAGCCCATACAAATTTTGAGAAAACGTCTATTATAACTAAAATATATCGGAAACCCTTATTTTCTCTCGCATACGGAATCATTTCAACTAAATCGGCTTGATGTAGATCATCCAATCCTTTAACAACTACCTTACGGCGTGAGAAATTAATTCTTGCAGGTTTATGCAGTTCTTTCACAACTTCCTCTTTCACGTCAGACATTCCTTTCTGTTGACGACAACTACACAGACGATGCCTCTGTTGGTTTAGAACTGCTCGATTTTGTATTTCCAGCTGCTGTTTCTTCTAAAGTATCCAATCTTACCTTAAGATCGTTTGCTTCTTTTTTTAATGACTCCACCATTTTCACTAACTCCTTTTCCATGTCTTCTTTCTTTTTATTGCTTACTTTAATTTCTTTCTCTGCAAATTCCATAACTTTCTTGCACTCATCTTTAATCAATGTCTTTATTAATTCGACACTCACATCTATATCTCTTTTCATGTTTGTCACAATGTCGCTCTTTAGTTTCTTCGACAATTCTTCGTCACCTTTTCTAGCAAATGTTTCTACATTTTTACACTCCAATGTAATTTTTGCTGAAAGGGTGTCCATGATTATGACGCCATTCTTTTCTATCACATCATTAACCATTTTTGTTATTTGCTTATCTCTATCATTATTATAATTTTCAATTTCTCTTCCCATATTTTTAATTAATATATCCATTTTATCATTAAATGTTTTCATCATCTTTTGATTACTTTTGGAGACAAGTGTTTTTAATTCTTCTCGTAAATCCTTCATCTTTCTATCTCCTTCACTGACAGCGCTATCCTTTACTCTTTCACATTCTATTCTGATATGTTCTTTTGTTAACCTATCCTTTTCGTCTACATATTTTTTTGTAGCTGCATGAAAGCCAGCTGTAGGCTCATTCAAGTGTATAATACGTTTATTAGCCACGTCAACAAAATATAATACTTTGTCGAATGCCTTCCTAATATTCACTATATCATCTTGAGATAAAAGAAGTTTCAGCTTCTTCTCCAAAAATCGTACATTAACAGCATCATGCTCCTGCTGAGGGTCCCCGATTCTTGTTAAGCGGTTATGATTAAAATCGTGAACATTGCTAAATGCTCGCGAATATGATCGTTTTTTTTCTAACGCACGTCCGAACTTATCGATCGCCATTATCTAACTAACCACCCCCACAAATCGTTTATTCGATTATATTAGACTCCCGCAACTCTTCTAAAATTGATTGCATTTCGTTTTCATGATTTGTGTTGCCTGCTTGTTGAGAAGCAACCAATAACTTTAAACGATCACACAATTCATTAACATCATCAAAATATTTGTATTCTATCGGTTTTTCGTTGTAAGTCAACAACGATAAGCCTCCACCTTTAGAAGGCTTCGTTGTTTGCTGCCTTAAATTGTATACTGCTCCCGTACGTTTTAATATATCCGCATAGTCTCTCCGTTCTTTAATTGATGTCGGATATTCAGAACTTAATTTAAACAGTTGCTCGTATAATCCCACAGTACCTGTGTATTTAAATTTTCCATCGATTACGACGTCTGATCCATCAAAATCTATTTCAGAATCACCGATAAAAAATTTATTTGTGTCCCATTCGTATCGAACTTTGTCAAGACGGGGATTCACAACGTCAGTGTTAAATCTATCACCTTCATAGTCTTTAATAATTCCCTCTATATAGTCACGAGGTAGAGGATCGAATTCCTCCAAATATTCTCCAAATCGAGAGCTATTGATATAATCTATATATGCTTTTTTTAATTGTTCGAACTCACTGTCATCCCTTCTTGGGTCAACTTCATATACACTTTCTTCCCTTAAGAAGGAAGGAGGACCTTGAAGTATGGTAGCTGGAGCATTCGAAGGATCAAGTTTTCTAATTTTTATTGGAGTTGATGATGCTGGAATATCAACTTTCGACCAATTAACAACCTCTGGTTTTAATTCCTTTTTGATCTCTTCACCCAACTCAGATTTCAAGTGAAGAAGCGATTTTGTAATTGGTTGATAAGCTTGTTGCAATAGAAGATTCTGTCCTACCATCGATTCCTTTAACATTTGCAGTTTCCTCTTTACTGCTTTCCTAACTTTGATTAGTTCTTTCTTTGCTTTCACATCCATGCTGTTGTTATGGTTGTCTTTTAACAAGTGGTTTCATTTATATTACCTACAGTAATATATATTTATCGAATCCTATGCGATATCTCCCGTCATTTATACCACAATCCTTGTTAATAACTACAAATCCAAATTTTTCTTTCCAACATTCTCCACATATACTTTTAAATTGGTCAAAAGTCATATCTGCAGTAACATGGTCGGAAAAAACGTGTTTCAGATTTAATTCGTCTTGTTTAAACAGTATTATTAAATTAGCATTATCTCTGATTAAATGTTTAGGTATCTGAGCATATGTTTGATTTAAATAAAAAGTATCGATTGAGTTATACCTTCCCATACTAAAATATTCTCTTATCTTACTCTGATTGTCATTCGCAACATCATAAAAGATGAATACAGAATTAGGATCCGCCTGTGAAGGACCCATTACTTCATCAGAATTTCTAAACGGAAAATAACCAATTCCAGCAATTGGTTGTAATAATTCATTTAAATATTTATATTTTGGTTGATATAGCGACTTTGAATAAACATAAACATTTTCAAACCGTAAACCGTTTGGTTGCTCCAAAAGTCCTATAATCACATTTGTTTTTCCACAGTTTGAAGNGCTGTAGCTACCTCGAGTTTTTTGGTGGACGCTATCTCAGAAACGGTTAGAGATAGACTTCTGAAAATTCATAAATCGTCGTGTCGCATGCTTTAAAGACGTTTTAGACCATCCGTTTTATTCTCATTCCACGCATAAAGGCTGTATCTACCTCGAGTTTTTTGGTGGACGCTATCTCAGAACCGGTTAGAGATAGACTGCTCAAATGGTCATAAATCGTCGTATCGCATGCTTTAAGAGAGTCTCTCCCCTTTATAAACCACTAGATTCTACCTGCGGCTTCGTTCGCTTTGATGTCACAAAAATCATCAACGATTAGATAAAACTAATTTTTTCTATCCGTCGGAAACAGCATTTTTTCTTCTGGATAAAAAATACCCTGTGTCCTTTATTGTACTCTTGACAATGTGTATACAAAATTTCTTGATCATCGATTGAGTAATTAAGGCGTGAAATAGACCACATTGAAATAATTTTTGAAGTGAAACTTCTTTACGCACGGTAGGGTAAGTTTTTCATGCAAGTTGCTATGTAACGAAATCATGCAACGGAAGTTCCCCTTTCTACTCAGCCACGTAGTCGAGTTCGTAGTGGGGATCGCTTGAGCCGTGAGCACGCTTCAATGCAACGTTCGTTACAGACAACTCCGGCATGTATAGTGGAAAATTTAAATTCATAGTGTACGAATAATACCATTAAACCCAAATCCTTAACCCCTATCCCGGTATATTTGTGTGTTTGAAGAAGTTTCACTTCAGTAGCGTGTTGTATAATTACACGTTGTATTTTTTTTATCCCTCAGGAACAGTTTGTTTTTTAGATAAAAGGTAATCTCTATATCTATATTCTTTTCTGTGCTCCTAACAATGTACCTAAAAAATTTCATGATTATCGATTGTGTAGTTAAGGCGTGAAATCGTCCACATTGAAGTATTTTTCTAATAATGTACAAAATTTCATTATGATCGGTTGAGTAATTAAAGCCTGACATGCCTACAAATAAACAAACACATTCGCATTTATATTATTAGTTTTTTTTTTAGGATTTCATTTCTTTCTGGGAAATATTTTTATTTTCTGTGTATGTATTATTTAATAAATAGTAGCTGTCCTTGTGTTACAGAACTAAAGATAGTTTCAAGAACTTTTTTAAGCAGAGTAACTAGGAGAACTCGGTTTATCACTTATTACATTAAATTATATATATAAATTAGGTATATGTACCGGATCTTGGATTTAAACTAAAATATGCCGCGGTGCAACGGAAATGTCATAACGTAAACAGAAGCGTAAACAGAAATAAATAGTAAATTTTTGCGCAAGCGAATGCGATAGCGGAAGTGTAATGATTTTAGCTGATTTATTTTTTAATGTAGTGGTCGTGCGCCCTTTTCGAGAATCTTTAGTTACTAAATTTGCATTTAGCAACTGCATCGTTAATTCAACAAAATAATCCCCAATGGAATTTTTTGGCTTCAGAATTGCACAAGGTCCATTTAAAAATATGGATATCTACTTGTTGAAACTAATCCCGGTTGGACCTTGTTGGAGCATACGTAATCCTCAAATGTAGCATCGTACTACAGATGGCGCTCACCACGCCATTTGTGGTATTTTCGAAAACGCGCTGTTAAGACAGCAGGTAAAGGTTGGTCTGTGTTCTGTCGGAGCTGGCTGCGACGCGCTGATGAGATCCAAAAAGATCGAAATCGCGATCCGCGTCTGGCAGTTTCGACAGAATACAGACCACT
>NW_020442313.1:127805-132176 GCF_000699045.2 Agrilus planipennis
ACTAGGGTTGCCACCCGTACTTTATTATAAAGTATTGTACTCTATTTCGACTGTGCGTACGTTATACTTTACAAGACACATAAAGTACGCAAAAATACTTTATTTAAGGACTTAAGTAAACATCGTAATTTTGTAAGCGATTATTCGAAATTCAGAGTATCAATAATATTGCACAATACAATATTTTTGAGAATGTTTCTATGTTTCTGAACGCTAGTTTCATTGACAGGGAAATTCCATTACAATATTAGATGTATTTAATATTATGACAAATATAAAAAACGATTTAATTAAAAGAAAAGAAGACAAGTTTTACGGAAAATCGAATCCATAGAACAATCTTCACCTGGAATAAAAGCAAGAGTGTGTAAAAACTTCAATTTGTTTATTGAAAAAGCAGTATGCTATTTGGAAAAAGGGTTCAACAACAATGATGACAATTGGTTAGCTCTCATAAGTCATTTTAACTTGATCAACCCTCTGTCCTTTGAAGTGATTCTTAAAATTACTGAAACCATAAATATGGAAACAAAAATTAATTATGATACATTTTACAATGAAGTGAACCATTTAAATCAAATTCGGGAAAAAAATTGTAACAGCAGTATCACTTTCAAAGAAACATGCACTGAAGAAAAATGGCAAGCCATATTTACGGAACAACCTGATTTCCCAAATCTGTTCAAAGTAGTGTCCCTTTTGTTGTCCGTTCCGGCCACTTCAGCTTTTACAGAAAGAGTATTCTCTGTTATGAACCCAAAGTGGCGGAACGACAGGAAAAAAGCTTCATTAAAACTAATTACAAATGAACTTTTTGTTTACTCTAATCTTTGTTTGCCATGTTTAGAGGCTATTATGTATTTAAGAGCGACAGCAATTTGTTAGTGGCTGCTAGGTGTAACAAAAAATATGTTTTTAAAAACAAAAAATAAACTGAGTACTTTTTTTTTAACCTTTTAGTCGAGAAATACTTTATTTAAAGCCTGAAAAGGTGGCAACCCTACCTACAACGGTCAAAGTTTGATTCCCGCTCGATACAATACTTTTTTTGTTATTGGTCAAATATCGACTACACGCGATTTCTATTTGATTCGTACAGCCATCTATTCATACAAAGAATAAGTTCATAATATAATTAATATTATTAATAACTATAATTTAAAGCTTTAAACTAGAATATTCCACATCCCAGCATGAGTAATTTTGTTTCTGAAATAAGTAGCAAGCTTTGGAGGGTGTCATCTAGATGCAATAAGGAATCGCATAGTGAGTACAGCAGCGTGATTAAGAAACAAAAAAATTGTAAAACAACAAGTTACAAGCCCAAGCCGGTCCTGGGCGTGAATTAGTAAGTAAATCTGTACCTTTGCACCGAGTTGAGATAAGGACTCAGACGGTAGCAGCACTATTCAAATTACCCTTCAACTAATAGATAGATTCATAAACGAATAACGTTTGGAGAGATACTCTATCTAAATGTAGATAATTTTATAAAGACAAATTTCCATGCCACCCTTGAGGTATCACAAAGTCACGTTACCTTTTTTACACAGTACATACACATACACACACACACACATCCGTACTACACAATTATTCGAAAATTGAATCCCGTCTAGTAATTAGGCTTCGAGACGTCTACCAAAATTATTTCTGAATCGAGCAAAAAAGTTACACGTCGCACCAATAATAGTTATCATTATTTCGTGAAACAATATTTGTCCGTAAATAATATCCTATGAAAACAATTGGACCTGCAGCACTTTCATGTAAAAGCCCCTAACACAAATCTCCTAGCGGCTTAAAATTAGTTTCCTGTAAGGCTTGCATTCGCTGTAAATTACGATATAAGGATGCCGCAACTGCTCTTGTCTCGTATGAAAATCAAGGATTTCATCTTAACGATGATATTGTTCGGGCGTCGATGCCCACGACTAGGGTTGTCACCCGTACTTTATTATAAAGTGTTGTACTCTATTTCGACTGTGCGTACGTTATACTTTACAAGACACATAAAGTACGCAAATACTTTATTTAAGGTCTTAAGTAAACATCGTAATTTCGTAAGCGATTATTCGAAATTTAGGGTACTTTTACATAAATAATTTTGCACAGAAAATGACAAGCCATATTTACGGAACATCCTGATTTCCAAAATCTGTTCAAAGTAGTGTCACTTTTGCTGTCCGTTCCGGCCACTTCAGCATTTACAGAAAGAGTTATGAAAACAAAGTGGCGGGACGACAGGAATAAAGCTTCATTAAAACTAATTAAAAATGGACTTTTAGTTTACTTAAATTTTTGTTTGCTATGTTTAGAGGCTATTAATATATTTAAGAGTGACAGCAATTTGTTACTGGCTGCTAGGTGTAACAAAAAATATGTTTTTAAAAACAAAAAATAAAATACTTTATTTTTATGCTGAGTACTTTTTATTTTGAACCTTTTAGTCGAGAAATACTTTATGTAAAGCCTGAAAAGGTGGCAACCCTAGTGACGTGTGTTAATATGGGTAGAAGTCCACCCCTTGACCTGCCATATACAACAGTGGCCTAAGTGTCGGTAGAGCTGGGGTGATATCGGCACAAGGGCGTCCAGTAGGGGGATAAGTCTCTACACATAGCTCGCCAATGTAAAGATAAGTTTAGGGAGCGATCGATGTATACAGCCAATGCATAGAATGCCTAGTTATTTAACTGGGGCCTAGGTGTGGCAAACATCTATTGCTTCATGTAGTCTACAACCTTCATCAGGGATACTTCATCTACATCACCGAGTTCGACTACGTTGGGACATCGCAAGGGCGGCCCCAACTGGGGCGTCGGCCCGCCTAANAGGGACTACTCATATTTGGTCGTAAAAACCGATAGTCGTAATAGCCGGTGACGTTATTATTAAGTACTTAATACCTTTTATTGAATGTGTGATTAATATATATTAATATATAAAATAAAACCACATTTTATTTATTTTACATAAAACGTATTATAAAAAAACATTACGTACATATAATTATCATTTTTCTATATTAATAAAACTTGGAATTTTAGTTGGCACTGTAAATTGTTCTTCAGTCTCTTCCTGTTCGTCATTTTCCTCTTGAACTTCTTGTACAATATCATCTTCCGTAGCTCGTGCACAAATTGCAATAGAGTTATCTGCATTAATAAACTCCTTAGCTTCAGTAGCAGATATTCTGAAAATTACAATAGACCCTAAATGGTCATTTACTGTACCAGATGTGGATATTGTTACCTATTCAAATGTTTACAATAGAGCTGGTCGTTCTAACAGATATAATTCTCCGAAAATATCAGTTAAATGTAGTCGCTTAAAGAGATATGTCGTAATAAGCAATGTCGTAAAAACCAGTGTTTTTTATAAGGCGGTCTAACAGAATTAAGCCGGGACCTATGATTTTGATCAATATAACCGGTACGTTGTTCTAAGCGATGCCGTAGTAAACGGTTTTGACTGTATTCATTATCTCAATGGATAGAAAAGTGGAAACCAGAGCAGCAAACTCCAAAGGTGCTCATAAGAAAAATCGTACGTCAAACTAGTGTTAAACACAAATCGATGCGTCAAATAACTTGGAAACCTACAAGCTACAAAATTTCAACTTTTCGCGGATGAATTAGTAAAAACGTGTGCGGCTACAAAAATTCATACAGCAATCGAAACAACAAAAGATATCCAGCGGAAGATCCTTGATCTTTTGAAATAATCAAATACCTCCAAAATTTCAATCCTATGACTTGGCTTTCAATTTCCCCCAGCAAGAAAACATTCCTAACTTTACTGGATCAACGAACAAATATCAACAAAGAGGTGTACCGTTAGCAAATATTAAAAAAAGTGAGACCACGGACAAGAAGGAGAAGGTTAGAAATGATGAGGTATTATAAAGAAAAGGAAAACAGAAGACTGTCAATAAGAAATAGGCAAGATAGGTTAGTAGGAAAGAGCGAATATAAAGATAGGAGACGAAAAATTAGAAGAAGTAGCTGATTTTAGATATCTAGGAAGTCAGATAAGTCAGGACGGAAGGAGTAGTAGGGAAAAAGATTGTTAAAGATGTATGTTTGGAGCGCGGCGTTGTACGGGTGCCAAACATGGACAGTGGGCGCGGCGGAAATGAAAAGCTTAGAATCTTTCGAAATGTGGTGTCATAGGCGAGTGATTAGGATAACGTGGGTAGAAAAGGTTAGAAATGAAGAGGTATTAGAAAGAATAGGAGAACAGAGAACTCTATGAAAGTCAATAAAAAATAGGCGAGATAGGTTGGTAGGACACCTTCTCAGACATGAAGGTCTAGTCAGAGACATATTAGAGGCAGAAACAGGAGTTAGGAGGGGTAGAGGTAGACCT
>NW_020442313.1:133571-136303 GCF_000699045.2 Agrilus planipennis
GCGATGTGCCCCTTCCAATGTCTTGGATGCGCGCTGGCAAAATCGTAGGTAGGGAGAAAAAAGCTCATTATACTCTCGACCCTTGTTCATTAAACATACTTTATCATACAGTACCTGCCAAAAGTTTTGTTCAATCATGAATAGTAGTGCGAGTCGAAAACAAGCGTTAAAGCCTTTAAATATGTATTCAAATATAAATAAATATCTCGTTGATATTTTCAGTAGTAAATGGTAGCAATAACAGCACATATGAGCAATGCAAATGTAGTGGATAAAATGGTCAATTTTTCCGTGAAGTACTGTACGGATTATACGCTCCTCACCGGTTAAGAGTTTGGCCGAGAGTTGCCTCCTTCCTTTTCTGGCCTAGTGCTGTTCTTTTCTACTTTGCGCCGGTTAAACTGAAGGTCACATTGTTACAGAAAGTAAACGAAGTATATGTTGCAAGAGAAATCTTCATAGTGTTTTTGAGCATAAAAAAATGCAATAACTGTAATTAAATTTAAGATTGATATTTTTCAAAAATCAGTGTTAGAAAAGGTAGTGGTGCGTGGTTTTAAACCCCTCCTGCTTTCTAAAGTATCAATATTATCATCACTCACGGTCTTGTAACTATATTATTAAATTCCTCCCATTATCCTTTGTTGAAAGCGTTTTTGTGTTTCAAAAAATAGACAAAACTGTGAAGATTCATAACTGATATTTTGCAAATGTTAACTAATTGATAAGGTCCGGTAGAGGGTGTTTTAACTGATGCTGTCCTGATTGGGGTCTGTCATCTGTAGTTGATTCTACTCAACAACTCCAACCGACTTCGGTCTTTAGACAGCATCAGTTCGTCTACTGGCCACGAAAGTCGTTACTAATTTGTCATTCATGAACTTGTAAGAATAAAATTAAAAGCCTCTATCTCTCTCTATCTATATGGCCTACTTATTAGAGTATCGATGCTGCTGTCGTTTAATCACAATTTTCAATATTAGCCGTGGCTTTTAGTGGATAAACCGCTTACGGTTACTACAAACCACCAAATTTTTGACGTGTTAAATATGATCCAATATTCTCAGGTGGGAAGGTTATGCACCTTGACCTTACGTTAGGCTATGGTGACAGAAGATTCCCTGATTGGCTTGTGTTATGTATTATGCTTCATGAGTTTAGGTTAGGTTAGGATAGGTTTCCTGATTGACATAGGTCAATTGAAAAGTCCCAGGCCTAAAATAGTAAAACACATTTTTTTTGCAAAATTCGTTTTTTTATTCAACATAATTTCCTTCAAGGGTGATGCACTGATTATAGCGATCCTCCAACTTTTCGATACCATTTTTATAGTACGATTTGTCCTTTGCTTCAAAATAGGCCTCAGTTTCGGCGATCACCTCTTCATTCGACGAAAATTTTTTCCCAACGAGCATTCTTTTGAGATCNTCTGAATCGAGCAAAAAAGTTACACGTCGCACCAATAATAGTTATCATTATTTCGTGAAACAATATTTGTCCGTAAATAATATCCTATGAAAACAATTGGACCTGCAGCACTTTCATGTAAAAGCCCCTAACACAAATCTCCTAGCGGCTTAAAATTAGTTTCCTGTAAGGCTTGCATTCGCTGTAAATTACGATATAAGGATGCCGCAACTGCTCTTGTCTCGTATGAAAATCAAGGATTTCATCTTAACGATGATATTGTTCGGGCGTCGATGCCCACGACTAGGGTTGTCACCCGTACTTTATTATAAAGTGTTGTACTCTATTTCGACTGTGCGTACGTTATACTTTACAAGACACATAAAGTACGCAAATACTTTATTTAAGGTCTTAAGTAAACATCGTAATTTCGTAAGCGATTATTCGAAATTTAGGGTACTTTTACATAAATAATTTTGCACAGAAAATGACAAGCCATATTTACGGAACATCCTGATTTCCAAAATCTGTTCAAAGTAGTGTCACTTTTGCTGTCCGTTCCGGCCACTTCAGCATTTACAGAAAGAGTTATGAAAACAAAGTGGCGGGACGACAGGAATAAAGCTTCATTAAAACTAATTAAAAATGGACTTTTAGTTTACTTAAATTTTTGTTTGCTATGTTTAGAGGCTATTAATATATTTAAGAGTGATAGCAATTTGTTACTGGCTGCTAGGTGTAACAAAAAATATGTTTTTAAAAACAAAAAATAAAATACTTTATTTTTATGCTGAGTACTTTTTTTTGAAACATCTAATCGAGAAATACTTTATGTAAAGCCTGAAAAGGTGGCAACCCTACCTACGACCCTCAAACGTAAGGTATACCTTGCTACCACTAGCTGCAATTGACTGTAACATAAACATCTTGAATTACTCTTCAGTTAGTGCCTCCTGCAAGGATGTTATTCATTTCAGAAACACCCTGTATTGTGCACCAGAGCCAGGTGATGAATTATTGTAAACTTTCAAACTATCAGCCATCAAGTGGAGGTATCTACTGCTATTTAAATGATGTTTTGTCAGTGAAAAGTTCAATGTGAAACTACAGTCAAAATCTGTTATAACGACACCGAAGGGACTAGTCATATTTGGTCGTAAAAACCGATAGTCGTAATAGCCGGTGACGTTATTATTAAGTACTTAATACCTTTTATTGAATGTGTGATTAATATATATTAATATATAAAATAAAACCACATTTTATTTATTTTACATAAAACGTATTATAAAAAGACATTACGTACATATAATTATCATTTTTCT
>NW_020442313.1:137495-161218 GCF_000699045.2 Agrilus planipennis
ATAGGAGAACAGAGGACTCTATGGAAGTCAATAAAAAATAGGCGAGATAGGTTGGTAGGACACCTTCTCAGGCATGAAGGTCTAGTCAGAGACATATTAGAGACAGAAACAGAAGTTAGGAGGGATAGAGGTAGACCTAGATTAGATTACTGTTCGCAAATAGTTAAGGATATGGGTTGTTCTAGTTTTAGGGAAATGCGAAGTTTAGCTCAGGATAGGAAAGAGTGGAGATTGTTGTTCAACCAGTCTTAGGACTGATGACCTTATGATGATGACGGACACAACAACAGTTTATTGCTTTTCCGAGGTTCAACTCAGCCGACGAATAGGTGCTGTATTCGCTAGACCCCAATCCAAGAAAGGATTATACCTAGTATGTGTGGTCGATTTTAGAGAGAAGGGTCTGAGTTAAGTGGCACAAAAATTCAATGTTCCTAAAACAATCGCTACGTCGGAGGACATATTCGTATGTAATCATCATGATTTTGACGCCGAACGTCACTAATAACATATCCCACTGCTCGTCGCGTCGTCGACTCAATTTATCTTTTGTTAAACATAAACCGTGAATAACTATAAATAGTACAGTCAGTGTGCTACTAGTTCCGTCATGGCTTTTTTATCCATACGATTTGAAATTTTGAACAAAGACCTTTCTTAATACTATTAGAATTTTCTTTCTGTTCTAAGAATACACATTGTAGTATATTATAATATTATATTGTACACCCCTAAAATACATTCGTGACGGGGTGATCAATAAAACGTGTATTTATAGATGCCTGCGTTTATGGATGATAGAGCGAAACATAAAAAAGCGCTAATAATAATATTAATGTGAAAATGGGGTTTACGTATGTGCGTTCAAATTCTGACGCAAATTCTCATATTCTGCAGTATTATACGTTCGAAGCGAGCTTTGCAGGCTTTAATCAGTGACGTTGCAGTATAAGTTCAACACGTCACCATTAATTTTATTACGGAATGTTGGAATTTCAAGCGAATGCTACCTACCACGTAACAATGTAAACAGAATTGTGCCTTGTCTTTAAATGGGTTTCTCTACTAAACATAAATTATTTTGGTAATGACTTGGAGACAATCATGCAAACTTGCTCCCTATTAATATCGTAGTTACTGAGCTGATGTTTATTTTAGATAATAGGAAACATGACTCGAAAATTGCTATTTCTGATTTTAAATAAGACTGGTTAATGTATTCTAATAATTTGATCGATGAGCACGTCATAATAAATTAAAACTTGAAAGCCAGGTGCCTTCCAAGACAAATTACTCAAATTTCAGGTTTTATAATAACATAATATTTGGCGTACAACCCTAATGACATATCATAAAGACTTAATCATTACCAAGATAAAACAGCAATTATTCAGTTTGGCTGTGCCAACTCGATTACCTTGAAAATAGAGTATTTTGAAGGCTCGTAACACTGAAAAATAACATATAAGTATACTTTATTTACTTTCTCTAGCGATGTGCCCCTTCCAATGTCTTAGATGCACGCTGGCAAAATCGAAGATAGGAAAAAAAAAAGCTCATTATACTCTCGACTCTTGTTCATTAAATATACTTTTTCATACAGTACCTGCCAAAAGTTTTGTTCAATCATGAATAGTAGTGCGAGTCGAAAACAAGCGTTAAAGCCTTTAAATATGTATTCAAATATAAATAAATATCTCGTTGATATTTTCAGTAGTAAATGGTAGCAATAACAGCACATATGAGCAATGCAAATGTAGTGGATAAAATGGTCAATTTTTCCGTGAAGTACTGTACGGATTATACGCTCCTCACCGGTTAAGAGTTTGGCCGAGAGTTGCCTCCTTCCTTTTCTGGCCTAGTGCTGTTCTTTTCTACTTTGCGCCGGTTAAACTGAAGGTCACATTGTTACAGAAAGTAAACGAAGTATATGTTGCAAGAGAAATCTTCATAGTGTTTTTGAGCATAAAAAAATGCAATAACTGTAATTAAATTTAAGATTGATATTTTTCAAAAATCAGTGTTAGAAAAGGTAGTGGTGCGTGGTTTTAAACCCCTCCTGCTTTCTAAAGTATCAATATTATCATCACTCACGGTCTTGTAACTATATTATTAAATTCCTCCCATTATCCTTTGTTGAAAGCGTTTTTGTGTTTCAAAAAATAGACAAAACTGTGAAGATTCATAACTGATATTTTGCAAATGTTAACTAATTGATAAGGTCCGGTAGAGGGTGTTTTAACTGATGCTGTCCTGATTGGGGTCTGTCATCTGTAGTTGATTCTACTCAACAACTCCAACCGACTTCGGTCTTTAGACAGCATCAGTTCGTCTACTGGCCACGAAAGTCGTTACTAATTTGTCATTCATGAACTTGTAAGAATAAAATTAAAAGCCTCTATCTCTCTCTATCTATATGGCCTACTTATTAGAGTATCGATGCTGCTGTCGTTTAATCACAATTTTCAATATTAGCCGTGGCTTTTAGTGGATAAACCGCTTACGGTTACTACAAACCACCAAATTTTTGACGTGTTAAATATGATCCAATATTCTCAGGTGGGAAGGTTATGCACCTTGACCTTACGTTAGGCTATGGTGACAGAAGATTCCCTGATTGGCTTGTGTTATGTATTATGCTTCATGAGTTTAGGTTAGGTTAGGATAGGTTTCCTGATTGACATAGGTCAATTGAAAAGTCCCAGGCCTAAAATAGTAAAACACATTTTTTTTGCAAAATTCGTTTTTTTATTCAACATAATTTCCTTCAAGGGTGATGCACTGATTATAGCGATCCTCCAACTTTTCGATACCATTTTTATAGTACGATTTGTCCTTTGCTTCAAAATAGGCCTCAGTTTCGGCGATCACCTCTTCATTCGACGAAAATTTTTTCCCAACGAGCATTCTTTTGAGATCTGAGAACAGGAAGTAGTCGCTGGGGGCCAGATCTGGAGAATACGGTGGATGCGGAAGCAATTCGAAGCCCAATTCATGAATTTTTGCCATCGTTTTCACTGACTTGTGAGACGGTGCATTGTCTTGGTGAAGCAGGACTTTCTTTTTCTGCAAATGCGGTCGTTTCTCGGCGATTTCGTCCTTCAAACGGTCCAATAACGCTATGTAATAGTCGCTGTTGATGGTCCTTCCTTTTTCAAGGTAGTCAATGAAAATTATTCCACGCGCATCCCAAAATACAGACGCCATAACCTTGCCAGCCGACTGTTGCGTTTTTGCACGCTTTGGAGCGGGTTCATCGTGTGCAGTCCACTCCGATGACTGTCGATTGGACTTCGGAGTGAAATGATGGAGCCATGTTTCATCCATTGTCACATATCGACGCAAAAACTCGGGTTTATTACGCGTGATCATCTTCAAACACTGCTCTGAATCATCAACTCGTCGTTGTTTTTGGTCAAAAGTGAGCTCGCGCGGCACCCACTTTGCACAGAGCTTTCTCATACCCAAATATTCGTGAATGATGTGATGTATACGTTCCGTTGATATCTGTAGAGTGTCTGCTATTTCATTCAATTTCAATTTACGGTCATTCAAAATCATTTTGTGGATTTTTTTAATGTTTTCGTCCGTAACAGCCTCTTTTGGGCGTCCACTGCGTTCACCGTCTTCGGTGCTCATTTCACCACGTCTAAACTTAGCATACCAATCCTTGATGGTTGATTTTCCTGGGGCAGTGTCCGGAAATTCGTTATCAAGCCAAGTTTTTGCTTCAACTGTATTTTTTCCCTTCAAAAAGCAATATTTTATCAACACGCGAAATTCCTTTTTATCCATTTTTTCCACAATGACAAAAGTTGCTTCACTAAAAATGCTATAATTCACAAACTAATGATCCGACAGCCGTCAAATTTATAGACGCGTCTTTTGAAGGTTAGGACTAACTGAAAATCATATGGATTTAGTTCTGGTGCCGCCATCTATGTGTCAGGCCGGGGACTTTTCAATTGACCCTAGTATATACATCATGTAGGTTTCTTCCATTGGCAAATGTAAGGTATGCACAATCTACAACCAATTTGAACGGATCCAACTGGTATGTATAATTTATTTGTTTTATTTTCTTTGGGAAGCAATAAACTAATAAGAAAATATACCTATCAATATCGTGTATTGCAGAAGAATGCTTCTTCCTTATTAAGCTTGGAGAGTAAAATGTTAGGCAGCTGCAGTACTGCAAAAACTAGCGATACCAATAAGCAAAATAATAATCTTGGTAACAAATTCCCTACCTTATAACTGGACCTTGATCTTCATTTATTTTAAAATATTTAGCACATAAATCCGTACAAGTTTCACCTAAAGCACTTCTGCTTAGCATTCGGAAGGACGCCGGTTCGATTCTGGGTTCGTCTGCATTGGTCCAAGTTTTTCTGTGGTTTCCTTGGATCTCTTAGGAAATTGCAGGGGCAGTAATATTCCGCAGATAATCTTTCATTCTCTTCTGTCTTCATTGCGTCCTTCTCAACTTTCTCACCCGAACCACCACCCACCAATTCCTACGATTTCCGAAAGAAGGCTGAAGGAGGTCTTCCATCCTACCTTCCGGCGTAGTCCGGAGGGACTGCCCGCCCACCAGCATTAGTGAATGGTGGGAATGAAACACCCAAAAGTTTTTTTTCACATAAAGCACTTTTTGAAGTTCCTGTGGAAGAACAAGGCTGGAGCAAAGTACACTGTAGATACATGCAACTATTTGCACAATGTGTTTCTTATAAAACGTTACGTTCGACTATTTTATGCATTGTGTATACAACCAGAGCTAACTAGGGAACAACGGCAAAGCAAATAGGAAGAATTTGATTGTAATGGTGCTTCTAGCCATTCATTGATCGCTTGCGCTCTAATGAAACTTATTAGTTATTAATGTTAGTCAAACAATCGGGTAGTTTTACAGTCTAATTGATCTCTAAATATTTGTAGGATTGCGTTAATAATTACCGATACCCTAACAATAAACTTAAGTAAACTATTCAATTGTTGTACAGACGTCTCCTTTCTTGGCACTTAATTGCAATCGTTGGTTTAATATAAGTACGTATATATGCGTGTCGATTATTGTCGCTTCAAACATCGGTGGTTATGTCTAAATGTTATTAACTTTACAGGTATAAATGTGTTCGTATCGCCATATACTTCCACTTTAATTTTTTAATATACCTGTCCGCACCGATTGACTTACAAACGGACCAGGAATCACATTAGTTTAACTTTTAATCATTACACAATCGAGTCTGCAGATTAATTGAAAAAATATAATTTTTTATTGGGATCCGTCAAATGGGCATACACCATCTGGTGGCTAAATTTATAACTCGAATGAGGGAAAAATTTGCATAGGAACTGTGCACGCAAATTGTAAAATTGTTTATTAAAATAATAAAACACGTTAAAAAAGTAAAAATGTTTTTGATGATTAAGTCGACGAAGTTAATATGTTCAGTGAAAATCTGCAATAGCACTTCAGAGATAGATCTTCACTCTTCACCTACATTAACTACTTTCCAATGAAAACTAACCGTTTTATATATGTAAAAAATATATTCGGAAAATTAGAGAAAAAAGTAAACTAATAGAAGCTTGTATGAAAGCAGTAGGTATCAAAGAAGTGAATTCCGGAATAAAAATTTGTTCACGTCATTTTAATGCACATGATTATATCGTATTTCAGCAAGTATTTACCATCAGCCATAACCTTAATATTTAAAACTAGAATCATACTAAAATTATAAAGTGAGAAAATATTTATTCCTGTGTAATTGATTTAACACAATTCTAATGATACGATATAAGTATTTTGAGGTTAAGAACCTACCTGCTGCAATACAACAAAGTTGCAATAATGTGTTTGCAACGTTCTCTTAAATCGGCTTTGCACGTGCAAGCCATTGATATGATATTACTTAAAACACCCAAAATCACCTCACCAATTATATAACGTGAATCACTTTTTAAATCCGAAGTTTGTAAAAAGTAGGCAGTAAACTTGACGGAATTTGAAGGCTAGCTTCCGGATTTGTTATTTCCCAATTTTATAATATGATTGGCATTAAAAACACGCTCACATTCAACAAAATTTCCTTTCCGAGGCTTTGTGTCAGCCCAATCAAATATTGTGTCAATACTTATCATTTTATCGTAATTTAAAAACTTGGAAATTGCACGGTACACTATAGAAACTACGATAAATTTTCTCTAATCGGCGCCATGTTTTTAGGCTCCTCCCATTTGACGGATTCCAATAGTAAAAGCAAGATATTCTTAGATATTATATATCTACTTAATGAGACCATTGCCGTAGGGGGTTGCGGGGGGTGTTCACGGGGGGTTCTCCAAACATAATTCCGTTGAAATTTTTTGAAGGCTTGACATTAAAAAAAACATCATGTTAAGCTACATTAAGTTATGGTGGTTGAACGTTTTCGCCCGTTATTTTTTTAATGGACTCCCTGAAAAGTTACATAAATAAGTAATTCGATCGTAAGTCAACGGAGAGGAGATAATTGCACGCATTGCACCGTCCCCTCCCTCAGTAT
Organism: Agrilus planipennis; assembly: GCF_000699045.2. Lineage (NCBI taxonomy): Eukaryota > Metazoa > Arthropoda > Insecta > Coleoptera > Buprestidae > Agrilus > Agrilus planipennis. The sequence goes on from NW_020442313.1 coordinate 144,050, forward strand.
CCACGCTGTAGTGTTTTTTTAGGTTTTAATTCTCGAAATCTCATTTACAAGGGGCTGCTATGGACGTAGATAGGTAGGAGCAAGTAGGGAACTGCCCCCTCCCACCCTAGCAATCTCATTGTCCCCTCGATATCGGCACAAAAATTAAAAACAGAAACCAAACACATTAAACCTATATAAATTAATAGCTGCCCTAGGAAAAATCTTTCGTTACGCCCATGGGGGCTGCAGGCAGATAATTAAAAATCAATCGTTCACTTAAGAAAAAATCAGACTGTGGATGATAATATGTTGACATTGCTTATTGACAATTAATGCATGCCGCATATGTGAATAACAAAAAACATGCACACAACTCGAATGAAAAGTTCATAAACTGCATAAATCACTATGTTTATTTCTTTTGTCGTAGGTTGAAAAAGTAATAAAATAAATTGAAAAGCTGTAGAATGCGCAACTTTAATTAAAACGAATATCTTATAGAGGTAGTTTTAATATATAAAATAAGAGACTCGTTAATGAGAAGGATTAAAGACTCTGCAGGTTTATAAAATGTCACTACGTGTAGGGGTGGTGGTACTACTCAGATAACCATTTGCGAGTTTTAAAGGGTAAATTGACTAGAGAGAGAAAGAGGAGGGGGGATCAGAAACAACTTAAAAGCCAAGGGAATAAATGAATGGCGTAACAATCGCGTGTCACCACCGATAGCGTTTGTTTCGGGCATGGAAGTCCTGATTTTAGTTCGTTTTAAATCAGTACACGTGCTCGATCCGCTAAACGTTCCCTAAAAAATGAAACAGACCTGCTAAAGGTAAGCGAAGTCATGCATGATATGATGTGGGTGTATTTGCTACGATTTTACGTATCACTATCGAAATTCAACAACATCATCGCTCACCGTTTGGCTTGATAAATCGTTTTTCGTTAAATCAATAATCCATTCTCATTTATCATACTAAAATAGCCCACAATTTTTCTGAACGAAAATAATTTGTTTCGCTTAATTTCTAACTGTGAACGAAATTTAAACGCCTAATTGAATTTTTAATATCCGTCCTTTAACAGCTTTTTAAACGAGACATACATCTTAACGGTTAACTTCTATTATTTACTATTTTCCTTTATGGTAGGGTGTAAAGCTAAGTCTCCTGTTTATATCATTTATGTTTTTCTTTATCTATTTCGTCCGAAGTTTTATAAAAAATTTTGGCTACTTTCCAAAAATATATTGAACGAGAACCTAAATAAGTAATAAAAAATGACTTTTTAAAAGTTGTAAATTTATTAACAACAAGAAACAGAAACTTAAATAAAAGTGGATATATGTACTTAATATAAGTAGTATGAATTTGCGATCGTTATTCCACAAAAAATCTGTCTATCAAAGATAATTTGTTAGATGTATCTATAAGCAATTTTTGTTACAAAATAAAGAACATGCGTCTAAAATAACTAGAATTGTACAGAGGAGGATGGAAAAAAGATCAATTTGGGTTTAGAAGAAATAGAGGAACGCGGAAAGTCATTCTAGCTTTACGGGTAATAGAGAAAACCAACCAACCAACAGTTCTTCTTAACGAACTAGTTCTCGAGAACTACTTTCCCAATATGAAGTAGTTCTTCGAACTGTTGTCTACAATTACTCGTTTAATGTAAAAAGGAATGTTGTTATTTTTTAAGTTCAGTCAACAGTCACTGTCAACTAATTCTACTTTATGCCATGGACAAACGAACAATACGAATGAGATCGATTGTTTAATTTTTATTAATATTTTCATTCATTAAAACGTTAACAGTTCACTGTGAACTAATTCTTTTTCATTGTACGAACTAGTTCGTATAGTTCACCAAAAAGAATCGTTCTTTCTAATAATTCGGTCACTAGTACCATCTTCTAATTAGACACTTTAAAAGTCAGTTTATTCCAGAAAGTTGCATCTTTTGCGAGAAAATTATAGCTACATAGTAAGGGCTGGGATTTATACACACAAATAGCGTCCAAACTTCATATTTCTGGCTTCATAGATTTCAACTTGGCGGGTAATAAATCAGTCAGCAAAAATTTAGATTAATTTTGTAACTTATTAAAAAATTATTATTGATGATTGAATTCTAAAATATGTAAATATGTAATTTGTACTCTTTATGAAGAGGTTTCATAAAAATATGTATGAACATTTTATAAAATTGCATCTTTTTTCCTAACAATTCAACCATCGAGGTGTAAAAATAAAGATATATATATCTTCATTTTTCGGCGTTATAGAGAGTAGACGTTAAATGGAGTTAAATGTTGGACTTGATGCGTCTGTTTTCAGTTGTCTTATAATAACAATATCAGAATGTACACTTGTTGGTTCGCTGCAAATGTAAACGATTTCATTGAAACGACGATGTAATTGTGCAACGGGATTGTTACCATTTTTTATAAGTTTCTTTCATTTTACCGAGAGTATTTTCAAACGGATTTATCTCATTTAACCCCCATTAAGACAGATTTAATTGTCAATTTACACATGTGTTTGGTTTGCCCCTTAAGACCCATATGAAAAACCCATAAGGCAACCCCTCTTTTTATTATCACTACTTCTTTTATCTCTATATCGACATGCCCCGCCTTAAATAAAGGACGTTGGTTATTAAAGGTAGAAAAAAAAGTACACTGAGTCAAAATAGAGTACAATTTATTTTACTCTATCATTTTGCTTAAATCATATTTTTCATTACTTTTAACAATTAATTATCACTGTTAAACAATTCCACAGCATCTCTACAGTCTAGATTTAAGTTAAAGTAAATAAGTAGTTCATTTTTTATCAGATTTTGAGACGCTTTTACGTTCATCACAGATAAAACTCTCTCTGTATAAATAATAAAAATGAAAGTTTAAAGTAATAAAAAAATTTGAGTAATTATCATCACTCTTATTAAATACCTGCTGCTGTTTTTGTGCAGTAGATAACTCCGCAAAACCATTAGAACTATATATCTGATTATATAATTTGTTTAATAAAGAAAGTTCTCCGTAAAAATCATCCATATTTACATTAAGTTTTTGCAGATTTAAATTTTCGACTATTTTCACAAAATTATCAAATTTAACATTACTTTTTAAAATTATATTGCTATGTGTAAGTAATCAGTTTGAGTCATTAAAATTAAACTATTTATTTATCGATCTCAATAACTCTGTCATATTTTACGCAAAAATTCTTACTACCACCCTTTTTCTGTATATTATATCTTAAAATCTCAGAGAAATCAAATCATCTGAAATAAAGTATTTTCGTGTACTTTATTTGTCGCATAAAACATAGAGTACAATTATCCTAAATAACGTACAATACTTTATAATAAAGTACGGGTGGCAACCCTAGCTATGCCCCCTATTAATTCTAGTCGGGATCGGCATGCCCCTCATTAGTCACATGAGGCCCGCACGCTATATAGGGCATGCCCCTAATAAATTCTAGTCGGGATATAGAAAGTATTATTGTATAAAAAACAAGGTAAACCAACCAAAGTCAAGCAATTTCGACGTTTTAAAGAATTTGTCGTTAAATCGAGTGAAGTTATAAAGAGTTTACATTTATAGATAATTTTAAAACTATTGGGATCCGTCAAATGGGAGGAGCCTAAAAACATGGCGACGATTAGGGAAAATTTATCGTAGTTCCTATAGTGTACCGTGCAATTTCCAATTTAAATTACGATAAAATGATAAGTATTGACACAATATGTGATTGGGCTGACACAAAGCCTCGGAAAGGAAATTTCGTTGAAGGTGAGCGTGTTTTTAATGCCAACCACATTATAAAATTCGGAAATAACAAATCCGGAAGCTAGACTTCAAATTCCGTCAGGTTTACTGCCTACTTTTTACAAACTTCGAATTTAAAAAGTGATTCACGTTGTATAATTGGTGCAAATACATTATTGCAACGTTGTTGTATTGCAGCAGGTAGGTTCTTAATCTCAAAATACTTATATCGTATCATTAGAATTGTGTTAAATCAATTACACAGGAATAAATATTTTCTCACTTTATAATTTTAGTATGATTCTAGTTTTAAATATTATGGTTATGACTGATGGTAAATACTTGCTGAAATACGAATATAATCATGTGCATTAAAATGACGTGAACAAATTTTTATTCCGGAATTCACTTCTTTGATACCTACTGCTTTCATACAAGCTTCTATTAGTTTACTTTTTTCTCTAATTTTCCGAATATATTTTTTACATATACTTATAAAACGGTTAGTTTTTATTGGAAGTAGTTAATGTAGGTGAAGAGTCTGAAGTGCTATTGCAGCTTTTCACTGAACATATTAACTTTTTATTTCATTTAACGTTAGAAGAAAACTTCGTCGACTCCATCATCAAAAAATTTTTTACTTTTTTAACGTGTTTTATTATTTTAATAAACAATTTTACAATTTGCGTACACAGTTCCTATGCAAATTTTTCCCTCATTCGAGTTATAAATTTTGCCACCGGATGGTGTATGCCCATTTGTCGGATCCCAATAAGAATGATAAATAAATACATATCTAGTTAATATTTAATAGAGAGAAATTCAAATACCACGGGAGGAAGTTGCCTATTAAAAATCACTTATGCTTATTGTTAGATACGTGTTTAGAACAATAAATACGTATACCTACCTATCTAGTTTATCTAATAGAAAAAGCCGAGGTTAATACTTCGTCCACCCACTTTATTTTATAGTAAGTGTAATAACCGACTGTCGCGTCATACCGCGTTTTATCTACAAAATTAAAAGGGCCATAAAACGCTGATCGTTTTCTTTGAAATGGCTGAAAAAGATGTAGGTTAGCACAGTAGCCACGGCTACCGCAAACGTAACAATACGGGAAGCATTTTATTCAGCATTACGTGCAACAAATTGATATTGCATGCCCGCATGGGCACAGGAAGAAAATGTTGGTCAAAGTACTTGATATAAAATTGTAATTTAGAAGAATATTTGATAAGAATATGACGACCGATAAACGAAACTTTATAGCACGTAACTTAGCAATCGCAAACATAACTTGGGTGTGTAGGAGTAAATAAATAGTTATAAGAAACAAATTGTCGAATATAAAGTCATTATGGGAATACAGAAAGGAACTATTGGGAAACGATCTGTAGGAGTTGCTTAAAACGCATGTCGACAGATTGCTTTTGAAAGTATTACCCGTGCAACAGTAGTGATTAGTGATAATAGGTAAAATCTTAATTGTACATAAGTCAATTATGTATTTCCATAGGTTGGTAACAACAAGCCTCTCATATGAAGCGATTATGAAAGAGAAACCTTTTAAAATATGAAGAAAAAAATGAAAAGATGTGGTGAGTCAAAAATTTGTAACTTCCAATTCTTATATTACAATATCACCTATTTTAAAAGATAAAAAATATACTTTCACTAGTGCAGTAACTTTATTAAATGTTACTAAATTTGTCCATATTATAAAAAAACAACTGATCCGAGGCGACTTGTACCTTGACGAAACTCTTATACAAACAAAACCGGCTTGCAAGTTTCAATAATTTAGGACCATAGGTTCAACCATAATGGGGGGTTCTTAATGAGAAACTAGACTAAAACAAGAACCTGAAAGAGGGCAGAGATCACGAGGATCGGTATGGCACTATGATGCACAATACTGCGATGTGGAAGGCAACGGAAAACCACCACATTATGATTTACCAAGTAAAACTCACCGAAATTAAATGATGGCGTCCTCTGGGGTAAAGCATTCCAGACGTAAACTAGTCCCCCATTCGGATGGCCGGGCGGGGACTACCTCGGGGGATGTCATCAATAAGTGCAATAGGGGTAGGTGCAATATTTCGCAAGTCGGAGCGTGGAATGTTAGGGCAATGAGGCAAGTAGGGAAATTGGAAAATTTAAAAGTAGAGATGATTATATTAGGTATTAGAAAGAATAGGAGAACGGAGGACTCTATGGAAGTCAATCAGAAATAAGCGAAATAGATTAGTAGGACACCTTGACAGCTTCTCAGGCATAAAGAGGTCTAGTCAAGAGACATGTTGGAGGCAGAAACGGAAGTTAGGAGAGGTAGAGGTAGACCTAGATTACATTACTGTTTAAGGATACGAGTTGTTCTAGTTTTAAGGAAATGAGTGGAGAGTGGAGGTGCGTCTTCAACCAGTCTTAGGACTGACGAACTTATAACGATCATCATCATCAGCCCTAAGACTGGTTGGACACGCACCTCCACTCCTTCCTATCCTGCGCCAATCTTCGCATTTCCCTAAAACTAGAACACCCCTTATCCTTAACTATTTGCGAACAGTAATCTAATCTAGGTCTACCTCTACCCATCCTAACTCCTGTTTCTGCCTGTAATATATCTCTGACTAGACCTTGCACCCCTAAGAAGGTGTCCTACAATGAACTAATATGTATCTTGATGTACAATTGTATTGTTTCGATGTAATAAACATTAAATTAAAATACATATATCTAAGAGGTGAAAGGGGTCAATTTAAGTAGCGCATCGTGCATGTACAGATTACATTAGTTTTATGTACAACTAATGTATCTGGTGTTAAAACCTGATATACTAAAATGTACTGCGTCCATGTAGTAAACATTAAATTAACGTATGTGTACTATGTTCTTTAATTAATAAGAAGAAGCAAATCAATGCAAGGTATATTAAATATATGAAATCCTATGACATTGTTAGTTACTTAATAGTGGATTAAAATGCAATATTAATTTGAAATCGTTTTTTCTATTTTTAATTTACCCACTACAAACTACCTCAAATTAATGAGGGAAAAATTGTTGCTGTTGTCACATCCCCGCCGGGAATCGAACCCGGGACCTTTTACTTTACCCACCAAGGTTCTGACCACTAAACTACGAGAGGTGACAACAGCAACCACGACCAACCAACCTACAAGGTTAACGATCCGTCGATTTTTATTAACAACAGCAACAATTTTTCCCTCATTAATTTGAAATAATTTTTGTAGTGGGTAAATTAAAAATCGAAAAAATGATTTCAAATTAATATTCCAATGTAAGGTGATACATTGAATCAATGATAAATGAATTTAACTGTTAATGTATCTACATAATTTCAATGAAAATATATATTGTGTATTATATGACTATGAACCCCTTACATTATTTTTATTTATATTTATTTATTATAGAAACTTACAAAATGTTTTAATTTTAGGTAAACCAACTAAGAGAATTTAGAGTAAAATAGAAGACAGCTAAAAATCGATCATGTTCGAGGAATGTTTCGGAGATGGGCCTTTCATATTTCGTTTAAATGACGGCGGATCTGGGCCGCACTTATTGACACAGGTAAGTAAGCATTTATCACGCGAGGACACAGTCCCGCTGTTCACCCACCTTCTTTACACCCTTTTTATCCGTTCTTCAATCGGGCATTTACCTTTTGTAAACGTTTAAGAAATTATTTTATTTTCTCTGGTACCTTTCTAATAAATTACGACTATATCAAACCTTTCTGTTTTTACATTTCTAATAACTATCAAAAGTTTACCTTATAAGTAGTTATTACATCTACCAAATTTTATTTCCATCATGATAAATAAAAAAGAATCTAAATTTATAATTTTTAAGTTTGATCCAAATTGTTGGAAGCATATTATCATTGAACTCATAGGTACCTATTGCAAGGTCAAAAAGTATAAAGTAAAAACACAAATATTCGAACTTGGCTTACAAAAAATAATCGTTTTCTCTACCCCTCAATTTTCTTTTAGTTTATTATTATTAGTATGTTGAGTATAAAATTTCAAAATAATCATACCCCTCGATAAAAATTTTCAGTCTCTCTCCAGTCTGTCAGAGTCTTTCAGCGTATCTGAGAGCGTTTCTCACAGTCTCTCAGTTATTGCCTAGGTGTTTTTATGGATCTCTCACAGTCTCAGTATGAGAAGCTCGAACGATAAAATTGTTAATTCAGAGATTCGAGTCTCTAACAGAGAGACTGAATTAATAAAACTGAAAAATTGAGAGACTCCAGTCTCTCGTTCAGAGATTGGATACGAAATGAGGATCTCTCTATGAACGGCTCGAGTCTCTCGTTCAGAGACGCTAAACAGTTTTTTTGACAGTCTCTCGACAGTCACTCTCTGCGACACCGGAAAGACTCGATGAGAGGCAGAGACTCGAGTCTAGCTTTCAGAGACTCTGAGAGACTGAACATTTTTGTCTCCGGACGTTTGGTTTCTGAGTGATGAGGAGTTGCAGTTGTGACGTGATGCCGAGATGTGTGCACTATAGAATAAGTTGTGATCTATAATTAATGTGACCATTTATTTTTTTACTCAAAACGAGACGTCGGTTATCAATGAAAAACAAAGAACATTTGTTAATGTTTTATATTTGCCAGAGAAACGAATTTGTTTTAATACACCTGGTGATGTTTTTAAATAAAAATAAAATTCTATGCACATTTTTTTATCAACATCGCCTTCAGAACTGGAATCTCTAACTGCGATTTTTCAGAAGTTTACAATTTGTTCATAAAAGAAAATACTCTGAGGCATTTGTAGCAAGCAAACAAAAAACATATTCAATTAAAATACAAAAGTTTTTGAGTTGAAGATTGTTGGCGTAAAAGTTTTCGAATACTTGCACCCAACGAGTTTCTGTGGAAACATTTAGATTATTAGATTCGGTTAATTTTTGCAATGTGATGTACTTAGAAATTAATTAAGATTCGTCAAATATTTCTGTATCTTTATTACAATCAATATATCCCTAATCAGTCAGAGAATTCAATGCTTTTTGAACGTCTTTTCATGCGGGTACTGTTTTTAAATCTGCCCAATTAAATATATAATTTCTTCAGTAGGAGAGTAAGATAATCACGGTTTGTTTTATAAAATTTTGTAGCCGTACTTATCGTAAATTTTTATTAATTTCAGTACCATTGTTTTTTAATTTCGCCATTAAACTACTAACAGTAAATGGAAGAAAGTGATTAATCTGTTTCTGAGCCAAATTGACTGACGCGTCTAGCGAGTTGCATAATTTCCGCACGGTTTCAGAAAACGGGACAATTGTGTGTCCCAGAGGGGGACATCGAGACCGATAATCAAAGAAAGGGATGGTCCCGTTCAAAACTGCACGTATGGTTACGTTAGTTATAACGGACCACTTACAATATTCTCAGTATTCTTCAACGCAGAATCCGAATGTCGTATCAAAAAATTTGTATATTTATTAATTATTTCTATGGAACTAAAATAATCCTCTATATTAGAGTAAAAATAAGGAAAAATGAAAGTATTTATTATTATTAGTTATAATAAAGATCCGCGGTGGCCTAAATAAGTAATAANATATATATATAATTAAACTAGCTCCAGTATCTTTTATTCTTATGTTTTTTTCGTCTCTACCAAATTCATTTTAACATTGCCTGAGATGCAGATCTTTTAAACAACAGTTTATTTCGAATGAACGCATAGATGTGGGACTAAACAGTTTAGTTTGTTAATGCGGTCGTAACCTAATCACTAAACTGACCTTCAAGAATTCACTTGTAGTGCGCGCCTAACCTTAGTGTTCTCCTATATCTCATGAGTATTATCTGTCTATAAGGTTACGTATTTTATGACATGCTCTTACATTGTATCACGCATATCGCAACTTTTCAGTTGTTCATATCCCACAAACATTAACATTATGCTAATCTTCAAATTTGTATGCATGCTCTCTTATTACTTATTAAGTTTAAAACGAAATTCGAGGATAAAGAAATGGGCAATTTTTGCGGTCATTGTTTCCTGTCAATAAACCCTGCAGTGGAATTATAAAAATCAGACGTAGTCTGTACGGATCAAAATTAAAGCTGATAGAAGCAGAACTTTGAATCTACTTGTGATACAGACAATACGATATTTGTTATGTGGCCTAAGGTAGAACTTTTTACGTGACTTCACACACAGATTTCAAGAAATAAACTCATGATTCAATTCATCATCGTATAGACGATCGGCTTGAAACCAGTTCCCGAACAGAAATCGATCTGAAAACCCCATATTTTTTTTGACCTTCTTTCTGAAACCTTTTATGCATGATATTCTTTTCTTTTTTCAATGCTATTGTTACTTAACCTTTCTGACAGAGTTGTTGTTCGTCCATTTATAAATGAAATTTAAGGTAATTGTTCACGGCGGGAACTAATTTACGTAAAGCACTGCCTGAAATTACTTTCAAGCTGCACGTTTTTGTAGAATTAATTATTAATTAATATTAAAATACACAAAACCTAACTAATAAATAACGAAAATAAACAGGTTATGTGGAAGAAGATCTGAAGTAATAACTTATTATAAAACGTTTGGTGTTTATAATTCTGTGCCGTGGAGTTAAGGGATTAATAATACGAACTGGAAACAATTTCAGTTTGCAAAAATTACCATTATTCAAATGTTACCCGATTCCAAACTTTCACTGCTCCACAAGTTCTATATGCTTCAAATATTCTTATAAATGGTTTCAATTAACTGCTCTGAGTCTATTATTATGATTCATATCAATATGACACATTCGTCAGTTCGATAACTGGTTTGACACGCACCTCCACTTCTTCCTAATATTCATAATCAATTTTTGCATTTCCAGAAAACTACAAGATCCTATATCGTTACTATCTATTGGAAACAATAATCTAATCTAAGAATATTCTGCCCATCTTTACTCTCATCTCCGCGTCTTATGTCTCGAAGTAGTACTTCAGTACTTCATATCTTATAAAGTGTATCTCCCCTTTTTTATATTGATACCTACAGCTTTGTTCATTCCTTCATTTTTTCCACTGCTCTCATATTTCTAATCTTTTTCTTCCTCTGTATTTTCACCATTTTCTATAACACCACATATTCACTTTATCTTTTATGCCACCCTTTCGCCTACCAACTTATACTTTTCACAATATTTTACGAATTTTATTCAATAAGACTCGACTCAAAATCTTGACTTATTTGACTTCTCAAATATTGAAAATCAACTTCTTTATTGTACCGGACGGCGTGGCCTAGAGGTTTAGGCCATTGCTTAGCATTCGTGAGGACACTGGTTCAATTCTGGTACAAATTTTTCTGTGGTTTATTTGATCACTTAGGCAAATACTGGGGCAGTAATATTCCACAGATAATCTTTTACTCCCTTCTGTTTTCATTTCGTTCGTCTCATCTTTCTTGCCGCAACCACCACCACTCACCTATTCCCACGATTCCTAAAAGGAGACTGACTTCCACCCTACCCTCATATCAAGTCCGGTGGGACTGCGCGCCCACCAGTTTGACAGCCGTTGGGAATGAAACACCCAAATGTTCTTTTTTTTCTTTTTTTTTAATGGCTAGATGCTAATGCTGCATCATGCATAATCATCCACAAATCTGAGCGCGCTAATCTTTTGCCTCTGTATATTTAACCCTAAAGATTTCCTGCCTTTATAATATACATATTACTCGCTTGTGAAGCAGATTTGTTCGTTAAGAGTGACAACTTTGTATATGTTACCGGTCAAAGCCGATTGCAGGACAAACTAGTTTTTAGTAGGTCCTTAGGCGATAGGATAAACCGATATAGACTAGGCTGAACTAGTTCGTCTTATGGCCTATAGGAGAAACTAGTTTAACCTAGGCTGAACTAGTCGAGCCTAGTATGAATAAGTACACTTTAGGATAAATCGGTTTGGCCTAGTCTAAACTAATTCTATCTACTCCAAAATTTTTAAGCGAGACCTGTCGAGACCTGTGCATGCAGAAATTTCCCGATCATATTCCACTTGCCCCGCTTATTGATTTTAAACGTTCATTCTGCTTTGAATTGACGACGGTGTTACTTGTTTTTGATTTAATAAGTAAATTCATCATGATTTTATTAGTTCTGGTGTTTTACTATTTCCTATTTATAGACTAGGTCAAACCATTTTATCCTGAAGTGTACTTAATCATGTTAGGCTCGACTAGTTCAGCCTAGGTTAAACTAGTTTCTCATATCAGCCATAGGATGGACCAGTTTAACATAGTCTGTACCGGTTTACTCTATCGCCTAAAGGATGAACTGATTTGGCCTATGAAAAACTAGTTTGTCTTAAAATCGGGTTTGGCCGGTAACATTTACACAAATGCTATATAGTATGAGCGCTACTTCAAGTTTGGACGTGTTTTATCCGGTACTACGTACTGTCCGGCGCTACAGGGATTTCCCTTAAGATTAATGTAGAAGAAGGCAACACCCACGAAATGAAATAGATGGCAAAGATAACACTAATCTTGTGGGTGTTGTCGTTTCCTGCCGTAACCTTATGATGGTAGGCTAATTCGACAAAACAGATATTTCAACAGTTTGTATTGGGATTCGTCAAATGGGAGGAGCCTAAAAACATGGCGCCGATTCGTAGTTTCTATAGTGTACCGTGCAATTTCCAAGTTTTTAAGTTACGATAAAATGATAAGTATTGACACAATATTTGATTGGGCTGACACAAAGCCTCGGAAAGGAAATTTTGTTGAATGTGAGCGTGTTTTTAATGCCAATCAATTATAAAATTGGGAAATAACAAATCCGGAAGCTAGCCTTCAAATTCCGTCAAGTTTACTGCCTACTTTTTACAAACTTCGGATTTAAAAAGTGATTCACGTTATATAATTGGTGAGGTGATTTTGGGTGTTTTAAGTAATATCATATCAATGGCTTGCACGTGCAAAGCCGATTTAAGAGAACGTTGCAAACACATTATTGCAACTTTGTTGTATTGCAGCAGGTAGGTTCTTAATCTCAAAATACTTATATCGTATCATTAGAATTGTGTTAAATCAATTACACAGGAATAAATATTTTCTCACTTTATAATTTTAGTATGATTCTAGTTTTAAATATTAAGGTTATGGCTGATGGTAAATACTTGCTGAAATACGATAATCATGTGCATTAAAATGACGTGAACAAATTTTTATTCCGGAATTCACTTCTTTGATACCTACTGCTTTCATCCAAGTTTCTATTAGTTTACTTTTTTCTGTAATTTTCCGAATATATTTTTTACATATACTTATAAAACGGTTAGTTTTTATTGGAAAGTAGTTAATGTAGGGGAAGAGTGAATATCTATGTCTGAAGTGCTATTGCAGCTTTTCACTGAACATAGCTATTAACTTTTTATTTGATTTAACTTTAGAAGAAAACTTCGTCGACTCCATCATCAAAAAAAATTTTTACTTTTTTAACGTGTTTTATTCCAATGTAAATTTTTTCCTCATTCGAGTTATAAATATTGCCATTTGACGGATCCCAATACGATTCAGCTAGTTTACGAACTAACCAAGTAACCGTAAAATATGCATTATAGAAAACTAGCATAGCTATAAATAGTATACATTATTTAAGATTTCTATCTGTAATTTTGCGATATCTCTATAGACGAATTTCATTCAAAATAGAAGTATTTTTTTCTATATTGACAGTAAACTATACTAAATAAATCTAATTTTAATATGTAAAATAGCAAATGTATAATAAAAGCCGTCACGTAAAAATAGCAGTATAGTTTAGTAGCATTTTAATAATATCATTTTAAGGAAAGAACATTAGCTTATTAATCTTTCAATCCTACCTTTTCAATTTGTTATGATTATAGCTTCATAAATCCGCAACTTATTATTACTTGAATGTTGCTACAGGTAAGGTAGCCTATGTTTGCATGTTTCAAAACGATTTCCATTTAACCCAATTACAAGCAATAAAATATTTTTTTTACAAAGAAGACCTTATGCTTAAATAGTTATCTAGATTGCTCTTTTAAATTAAAACATGCAATTGTCAATTATGATAATTTAAAACATTATTTGTTTAGCATTTTTAAACGATGGCTAAACAGACCTGTAAAATTTGTATTTTGTACGTATACGCGTTCGGAATTTAAGGTTCATGAAGAAAAACATTATTTTTTCTAAATTAATATTAATAGACAGTTTCTCTAACAAAAAACGGCTATTATGTAAATTTAGCATCTCATCAAAAGATTTGGGAGAGGATAATGACCTTCATCGATAGGTCTTCATTAGGTCAGTTAAGGTCCAATAATTTTTTCGTTAGGTCCTCTACTATTTGTTTTATTTTTATTTTTAATTTTTTTATTGAAAATTTAGCACCTCATTCATGATTAAATTGTTATTTTTATCATATTTTCATTCTTTATCCTAAATTCAGTGTTGGTCATGTCCTTAATAAGTGCAATAGGGATAGGTTCAATATTTCAGAGTCGGAGCGTGGAATGTTAGGACAATAAGACAAGTAGGGAAATTAGAAAATTTAAAAGTAGAGATGGATAGATTAGAATTAGATGTAGTAGGTATTAGAGAAGTCCGTTGGCCCGAAGCAGGAGAGGAGTGGAGACTTTACAGTAATACATACAGGATCGGTAGAAGGTAATTCGGGGGTAGGAATTGTAATGCGTAGGAAAGTAGGGCAGAGTGTAGAAAGTTATTTACAAAAAAGCGATAGGATAGTGATGGTTAAATTAAACTCGAAGCCGGTAAAAATTGTACTTATTAATGCAGGTCTACATGCCTACATCATCTTACAGTGATGAAGACGTAGAAACAGTTTATGGAGATATAGAAGACGTGTTAAGTTTAGTGAAAGGTCAGGAAAACCTAATAGTTGTAGGAGACTTCAACGCAATAATAAATGAAGGTAAAGTGAGTGCAATAGCAGATTCTTTTGGATTAGGCAATAGAAATGATAAGGGAGATTTTGCGATAAACATAACTTAACCGTCGCGTTAGGAGGCGCTATACGTGGAAGATGCCAATTGATTTAGGGAGATATCAGTTAGATTACATACTTGTTAGGCAAAGATTTAAAAATCAAGACTGTAGAAGTTATCCAGGAGCAGATATAGATAGCGATCATAACAAAGTAGTTATGAAGACAAATCTTAAATTGAAAATTCTGAAAAAGAGGAAAGGTAGGATACGTCTTGAGTTAGAAAAGCTAAAATATAACAAAACGCGTGATAGGCTAGGTAAAAGGACAGACGAAATACTAAAGGCGGCGGGAGAAACGAATGAAAGGACATAGAAACAGAATGGAACTGCATTAAAACATGCCTAAAGTCAGCAGCTACAGATATAGTAGGTCTTAAATGAATGTAGTAAACCCTGGATAACAAATGAGATTTTAGGATTAATAGAAGAAAAGCGGAAATACAAAAACATGACAAACGAAGAAGGGCAAAGGAGATATAAGGCTACTAAGTGGGAAATAAATAGGAAGTGTAGGGCCTCTAATCAACTGTGGAATGATAGGATGTGTAAAGAAGTAGAAGAGAAGTTTGAAATAGGTAAAACCGATGAGGCGTATAATATAATTAAAAGGAATTTTAGAAATGTAGGATACAGCAGTAATAATGTAAGAAACGAGGGGTCATTTTGATAGAAAATGAGGAAAAGGCAGATCGGTGGAAAGAATATTTAGAAAACCTATACGCAGGCCCTGAGTTAGGAGACGAATTAGAGAAGGAACATAGTGTGGAGGTAGATGAGCTAGGTTATCCCATAATGAGAGAGGAGTTCGATGTAGCATTAAAAAACTTAAAGAATAATAAGGCGCCAGGTGTAGATGGGATACAGGGGGAAATTCTAAAACATGCAGGACAAGAGGTTAGAGATCGTATTCTTAAGGTAGTTAGTCACAGTTACGAGACAAAAATTCATAACTCGGAAAATATTAACTTTAGAAAATAAAACTTCAGACTTTTTTTATGGAGATTACACCAAAGAATATAAAAAAACTGTTTCGACCAAAAGATGTCTTTTGGCACTTGGTTAATCAATTGTGTCAAACAATGTAACAAAATTGCGAAAAAAAAATTAATCCAAATAATTTTTCTTATCCGCCCATATTGCCTGGACTAGATACACACAAATACTTCTTCCAAATTACCATTAGGTATAAAATGATAGAAAGTACACAATTCAAATGTAGTGTGATNGGTAGTGAAATTTTATTTCTTATTATAAAATAATATAATAAAATTAAGTAGATTTTTTTGAAAAGGTTTGCTTAGAAAGAGGATGGAAAGAATTTAGTCCAGAAAATGGAGATCACTGGAACTTATGGTGGAGGACTTCAGGATTTCCAGTTAGCCACCATAAAAATCTTTATGCCTGGCAAGTATGTTAGCTGTATTTTATTCCAATTTCTTCCCCAAAATTGTATTGTATTGTTCGTTGTATTTCTTAATTTTTGTAAGAAATCAATCAAGTATATAAAAAGAATACTTAAAATTCTTGTTTATTGAGCAAAATATGTATTAAAATTAAACCGTTTGGAAAATCTATAACTTCCCTATTTCAAAAAAGTTCATGTTACACAGCTGTACCAACTGGATAGCTTAATTAACTTAAAACTACTAGCAAGTTGGTATTATCTTGGTATACGTTTTCTTAGAAAACTAGAGATGAGAGAAGAAGCTTTATCTGACGCGAATGGGTTTGGAAAGCGTCAAAATCTCCTAGTCTACGTATTAAATTGAATGCGCACCAATACGACTTCCATTACGAGTCCTTATGTAGTTTCTACTCTAGTGTCTAGTCTTCTTACCTTTTTCAATAAATACCGACATACTTCAAATTTCAAATGGGTGAAACCTATCGCGCCTTATCGGTTTCAAATCGCTTAAGTGATGTTTCACTAGCTTTCACAGAACCAAAATGAAATAAAGTAAATTCGACGCTCAGTATCAGTTAATGGTTTCCGCTTGAGTAAATATGTACAGTCTATTTCAATTAGTTAGAATTGTGACCTTGAAGAAATCTGCGCGAAAATAGAAAGAATAAACACTAGGCGTAAGCAAGACAGAAATAGTTGGAACAAGCTTGAACGATCAGAACTCTCGGTGGGAACTGTACAGTACTAGACGAAAATGTTTAGCAATTTCATAAAACAAAAATGTATATAAATTAACAATAGAAAACAAAGCAAAAGTTTTATAGGTGTGTAGAACGTTAAGTTAATTCACTTGTTATTATTTTTGGCTAAATATGCTTTTAAATAAAGCATATTCTTAAATTTTAACGAGGCAGTTTAAATAATTTTGCAAATGGTACTGTACA
>NW_020442313.1:161588-166762 GCF_000699045.2 Agrilus planipennis
GATCATAATACAGAACTTTATTTTTTACCTGATTTATTCTGTATGTAATATTGTTCGTCAAATAATAAACAAATCAAGACCATGGAATCACGTTTAAAGAATTTTATGATGCCATTGGTAGAATCATAAATAATGTCAAAAATTGGAATAAGGAAAATAAAAATAATAAATAGTTATTAAACTTACTGTCTGGAACATATTTAAAGTGTACTTGAGTTCATTAATAAAATTAAGGTAAAATGGTAATACTGATTTAATTAATTTATGCCAAATTAATAAAAAGAAAAAAATAATCCTGATCCTTTAAACGGATCCGGTCTGGATCTTTTGGCTGGATCGGGAATGGATCTGTTGAATGGGTCCAGCATGGATCTTTGAAACAGATCCCTCATGGATTTTAGAAACAGATCCGACGTGGATTTTTTAAATGAATCCTATATTTCCCTAAAACTAGAACATCCCACATCCTTAAGTATTTGTGAACAGTAATGTAATCTAGATCTACCTATAGTCCTCTGCGCTCCTGTTTTTGTCTTTAACTAGCCTTTCATGGCAAAGAAGGTTACCTGTATCCACGGTATCCTCATCATTCTCATACAACACCTCATTTCAAAGACGTACACCTTTAAAAATCTTATTCGATTGTCAAAACTAACCGTTTCCGAGCACAGAAGTGGCTTCTTTTTGTTAAAAGTGACTCGATCCTATGCTATCATTTGTTTTATATCTGTACTGCTCCTTTTATCTTGAATTATCCTAGTTTCTAGATACCGAAAATCAGTGGCTTCTGCTTATTTTTCGTCTTCTATCTTTATATTCACTTTTCCTCTATTTTTTCTCCTTACATACTGTCACATGTATGTAAACAACCCAAAATACATGGTGGCAAAGAAGACCATGATTCTAGAAGGCATATACAGAACCATTCTGGAATATGCTCAACCTCTATAAATAGTTGTCGCGAGAGTAGGTAGTAGTTAGTACGAGAACGAGTTCGAGGCGATACAAAGCGAAAAAGAACGAACGAAGAAGTAACAAAGTGTTCATAACTATTTAATCTTAGAAGTGTTAATCAGACAGCACATAGTCAAATAAAATTTGTAATAGTGCAAGAAGGTGTTTAAATATACGGCAATACCAACATTTTTCTTTTACTTCGCTTTCTCTATTCGATTACAATTGAGATAAAGCCATTATGATGAAGACGTGTCCGATTTAAAGGCTTGTTATTAGAGTAACCCGTCTGCTGATATGTGAGCGCCAATTGTATTTTCCTTTGCCTTCGTTCTATGAAAATGGCAGAGAGTATAATATTAATGAACAATCACTTAATATTAGGCGATCAGAAACCGATAAGCCGCACTTATACCCACAAAAGGGTAGATGATTTAAAGCCATGTTTTAACATCCATATCTATATAAGTTTTGTTATGTGACATTATATCGTTATAAAAAGAATTTAATATTTATACATTCCGTAAAAAGCAAAGATTATAATAGTAATCGAAAATTATTTACAAACAAATTTTACTAGACAATCAATACGAGGTGTGTAAATGAGATAATGAGGCTGCCAACGTGGCGTGGAGGGTCGATAGGTGGGCACGTAATATGCGTTCAGTATGAAATCGATTTTCGTAGTGCTTCCAAAAATAAATGACATTAATTTTGAGCAATGGTGTGCTACCAGGTTTTGCTTCAGGCATGGGCTCAGTGCAACAGAAACTTTAGTTAATGCAGTAAACCAACAGAGACAATGTTTTACGAAGAGCCCAAGTTCTTCGGTGGTACAAGGCATTTTCAAAAGGAAGAGAATCGCGTCATGCGGTGGAAGGTCTTCGATTGCAGTAAGAAACGATGAAAATGTCGATACAATCTTCGATTCTGTATATGCTTATTAGATAGTCGTTTGACGATCAGAATGATCGACGAAGATTCGTTCGAATTTGGGTCACATAACCGTTTATCAAGTTTTGACCAATGACTTGCGGATGAGAAAGATTTGCTTTAAAATGTAGGGGGGAGAGGTGTCTTGACTTTTTTAAAATCGATTGAAAATGGTCACTTTTTGGGAACGAGGGGTACGTGTTTAAGTATGTATAATCCAGAAAACAATCACCAGACTATGGAATGACAGACTACAGCCTCTCCAACGTCCAAAAAAGGAAAAATGATCAAATTAAAGATAGAAAGCATGTTGATTTGCTTCTTTGTCAGACAAGAAATCGTTCACAATAAGTGTGTCTACCTCAAAGGCAAACAGTCAAGGCTCAACCAACATACTGTTCAAAAGGTTCTTAAACTCCAAAAAAAGGTTATGCATGGAAGCGTCAAGAGCAATTAGATCCTGCTTTATGACAATGCGCCTTGTCACATGCCAATTTTCATTAATAATAGGTCTGCGGCTAGGTTTAACGTTCCTAACTTTTTATATGAAACACTATGACATTTTTAATTACTAATAGTGGTTAATATGCAATATTAATGTGAAAATTCATTTTCGATTTTCCATTCACTACAAACTGACAACAGCAACAAAAATATTTTTTCTCATTAACCCGAGGAATTTTGTAGTGGATGGAAAATCGAATATGAATTTTCACATTAATATTCCAACTTTTTCATTTTTCCAAAATTGAAAATCCATCTCAAGGAACGTCATTTTGGGTCATTATAAATCATTGCAATTAGAATTAAATAGAAATCATGATGAAATTCCCTCCCTTATACAGTAATTGAACAGGATCATGGGTATTGGGAAAACAAATTGAAAAACTAATTCAGGTTGTTTTCCCAATACCCATGATCCTGTTTAATTAAATAGAAATATTTAAAGACGTTAGTTTAGTCTTATTACATAATTTACATACCTCGTATGATTCCACCGAAATCATGTTAAATCGCATTAGGTATTTAACATGGATTTTAGGTTTTATTCAACATGTTTTTAAATGGGATTCGTTTATTTTCAGTACATAAATCATATTCCTAAGGGCTCTGCTATATGCAGAAAAGATAACTTAGTTCGGTTTCTGCGATGTATGAGGAAAGTTTACGGATCCATATACGATTTCAGGTAAAATTGCATATTCTGTATATTTAACAATTCTCAACTTTATTTATGTTAATAGTAAAACAATTGATAATAACTTATTGCCATAATAATAACAATATTGCTAATTCAAAAATAGTGCGATGATAAATATATATTCCAACTGAAACTGATTTGAGGCACATTGAATAAGCGTGGACAATTCAACTTCAAATTGAGTCCATAATTTTAACAAAACTCACCACCTCCAACCCGAATTCGTGAAATTAGGTACTCCACTGTCTATTGCATATTATATTCCAGGCATTAAACACGCATATCAAATAAAAACTTTGAAAATGATTAATATGACTGACTAAACCACTAACTTGTCATTTGTAAAGAAAGATTTATGTTACCATAAGAAGAACATAATTTTTATGTTAATTTTATGTTCTGAATTCGTGTGTTTTTTCTAAACAATGTTACTACTTTAATTGTATTGTCTTTGAATAGGTGTTATACTCAGATGGAGCATAAATATATTTAAATTTATTCAAGTAAATTGACGCAACGATGGAGAAAAGCAAGCTATTTAATTATTGCTAACTAACCCTCTAAGCTGCCTTAGTTAACACCCTCATAGCATTTGTATGAGATAGCCACTTAGTGGAACCGCACTGTTTAATTTGTTTTCGAAATTACAAACAGTATGTATTAAATTAGAAGCAGAAACCTCAAAAATATTGTGGGGCTTATTCCAAATTTCCATTTTCTGTTTCTTTCTCAAATATAGTCCATATTGTTTTTGGGTTGTGAAGCCAAACAAATACAAAACATTGCATTTCATTATTCATATTGTCAAGGTTATCACTTAACCAATTGCTCGAACCAGACATTTGTCAATTAAAGATTTTTTAGAGTCTCTTTCTTTTTGTTATGCCTAACTTATTGTGTCTTTATCTTACGCATTTTATTTGAGAATATGATTAGCTGCAATGAAAGAAAATCGAACGTGAAACTTTTTGACATTAATTTTTCAGTAGAGATAGTTCATAATCTCATGAACTCTTTAACTTTTGGCTACGCAGTGGCAAGACTCCGCTCGTTAATTGATTTATAATCTATGTAGAGGTTCATCCCTTGCTGTATATCGAGGCACATGAGAAAAAATCAAGTCAGTGTTTTCGTAGAGTCCTGCCTCCCTCTCATATGTGAATGTTGATATTTTGAACTGGCTTGTAATTTTTGTGCAGTAATTCGGGTAGAGATGCGAGAGATCGTCAACAAACTTTGTGAACGTAAGAGATTAATTCATCTTAATAAAAGCACCGGTACATAAGAAATATGCAGTCTTATAAGTGCATTACAAAGTTGTTATAAAAACCATAGAAATAAGTCCACTTTTGTTTCTCGGGAGTATTAAAGGTCGATGAATACGAATATGTAATCGGAGACGGCCTCCGAGGTAGCTGGGACACAGGGCGACCGTCATACATTCGTCACCAAGAGCTATGTTTGAAATTCACTGAAAATTAATTTGTTTTGAGGGTCCTTGAATAGGAATATGCAGTCGGTGACGGTTTCTGAGGTACCTTGGGCCCAATGATTAATAATTTGATAAATGATATTGATTAAGGTTTTTCTAAAGATATTGCTTTAATTAATGAAATTGTTTGAATGCACTGTTTATTTGATATTTAATATTCTTTTTATATATATCTATTTGAAGCATATTTTTTTAAAAATAATTGTTTTAGAAAATCTTTTCTAAATAGTTTTCATCTAAACCTTCATTGTATGCCGACTGCATATTTGTGTTCCACGACCCTCAAAACCCCCGAGTAATTAATTTCAATTGATATTTAATGAATTTAAAACATAATTTCTGTAGACTCACCTGTCGCCTGGGCTGCAGGAAGGTGCCTTGCAGGCCGTTGCCAACTGCATATTCGTGTTCAGAAGTTCAGCGACCCTCAAAACCCTTAAGTAACAACATTGGACTTTCTATTATTACTGATAGAGTTGTTTTTTATAACAACTTTCTAAAACACTTATTACTGCATTTTTCTTATGCATCGATGTATTTTTGAAGATGAATTGATCTCTTATGTTTACAAAGTTTGTAGACAATCTCACGAAT
>NW_020442313.1:167758-186114 GCF_000699045.2 Agrilus planipennis
CCTTGCACCTCTATCCCTACAGTTGTAATTAAGTAACTTGAAATAATTTTTAAAAAAACATGTCAAAATTGAGATTATTACAAGTTACCTAATAATTTCCACTACATATTTCTATTACAAATTCAGTCATTTACAATCGAAAATTGTAATTTTTGGGTTGTCATAAAAATTTAGTTTTCTCCGTATATCTAAATAAGTAAATGAAGCAAAAGAGTCTGGAAGAATGCAGAATTGACTAAAATATGGTAAAAGCAAATGTAATTGCTTTATCATCTGTTACGGAGCGTGGCTTATGTATCTTCCGTCGGTGTACTGCTGTACCACATAGATTGTTCGTTAAGAACAATCAAAGAACTCGAAGGACCAGCGTATGTCCGATTAATAAGATGCGTATCACTTAATACGTTTATTAATCTTATACATACACACGACAAATTAATCTAACTTAAATTTACGATTACAAAAAATGAATTGAATTTGAAAACGATTAGTTTGATAGATGTGCTATGACTGAACCGTTCTGTCTTTTTTTTATCTGAAACTATTTCTCCCACTTGTATCACTTCTGTTTATGGAATTTTCCCTGGTCACTATCTCCAACGTCACTGGTCACGTACACTAAAAGGTTTAGGTAGCATACAATGGTTTTATAATTTAGGGAAAAACCAAACTACAAGAATACAACTCAGATGCACTGCAAATATACCGAAAGCTGCAGTTAGAATAATTTGAAGAAGTCCGCAGGTATAAAGTCTTAACATGATCATTGTCATCATCATCATCTTGATTTTACCCCCCTCTCCCCCCGTCCATTGGAGGACCCTACCTGTAGTAACCTTATTACTTAAAATTTTGTTTAATTTCTTCACATTGTCTTGAGCTAAACTTCAGTGTTGAGAATTTTAATTTGGCGAGTTTAATAAAATAGAGTATTTTATAGGTCCACTGTTTTCTTTTACATTGATGCACACTCCTAAGGCGATTTATTTTGAAAATCAATGAAATTTATGNACGACCCTCAAAACCCCCGAGTAATTAATTTCAATTGATATTTAATGAATTTAAAACATAATTTCTGTAGACTCACCTGTCGCCTGGGCTGCAGGAAGGTGCCTTGCAGGCCGTTGCCAACTGCATATTCGTGTTCAGAAGTTCAGCGACCCTCAAAACCCTTAAGTAACAACATTGGACTTTCTATTATTACTGATAGAGTTGTTTTTTATAACAACTTTCTAAAACACTTATTACTGCATTTTTCTTATGCATCGATGTATTTTTGAAGATGAATTGATCTCTTATGTTTACAAAGTTTGTAGACAATCTCACGAATTAAATGCAGTAAACCGCATCTCGGCTCGACTTAGTGCACTAAAATTCGAAGTTGTACATATACAAACTCTTTAAATCATGCAAGTAAAATATGCGAAACAATTGCTAAATATAGCTTTCAGTTATTGCATTCCAGAAAAATGGTAACAAATCCTGTTGCTAAAGCAGATTTTATATGGAACATTTAAAAATAACTTCACTTTATAAGAATCCTATGTCATTTATTACCTAAGGTTGAAATTAGAACATGGTTACGGAACCCTGATGGGTGGGTGTTCGACACGAATTCGACTTATTTAAATTTCATTTGATACAAAAAAAATATATAAAAAACGAGTAAATATTTTTATTGCGCATGAAATACACATTCGTCGTTCTCCTTTTCTTTTAAATCGATGCATGAGTGTTAAAAAAATTAAAAATAAATATAAATAAATTTTAAAATATCCAGTAAATTGCAATTTACTTCAAGCTCAATAATTAATAATAATTCATTGGTTATTACTCTATAAAATTACTTTTATAAAAGTTTTAACAACCAAAACGGTTATGGACTGGGCGGTGCGGTGATTATTCTATCCATTTTTGTAACGGACTTGGCGGAGAATTGCACCCACTTGCATTGGATTTTGATACATTAGTCCCATGTACGAAGGTTGGTCATAAACAATTCTGTAGCGATCATTCGTCAAATTTAGTTCAATGAATTACTTATTATTCGACCGAGACAAGGAAAATAAACACAATCACCTACCAAACTGACTCATTAGTGTAAATTATGATAAATTAAACTTTTAAAATTTATTCACTAGGTAATATTCGTATTAATGTTACCCGTCACTTACATNGCTTCTGACTCTTAATTCCACTCAAACCGCCAAAGAATTGCTATAATAATTGTGAGATATTCTTACCTCAAATGCAAGAAATGCAATTTTTTACCTTTTTGGGAGCATTAGGTAGATCAAGGATAGTAGACTATAAAGATGGCACACATACCTATGCTCACTCTATTTGAAAACGTGCCATTTTGTGTTCGCTTTGAGGGCAGGCCTGACGGATGACGTTTATCAACATCTATCAGTTAATTATTTAATTAATACACATCTTCATATGTGTTTTTCGACTTTCGTTCATTATTTACGGAACTGCTCACGTGTTATCGTTACGAGAAAACTACCAAAGGTTCTGCTTGTTTAATAGTTTTGAACGCCTATTGTAACATTTATAAATTGCAATAGAAAGAAAAAGTCAAATTTGTACAAGACATCAATTATTAGAGATATGAATGAGAATGTGAAACACTTTGATAAAAAACAAAAGTGCAATTCTAATTCTCACCTTGATAAAAAGCTTCATACTTTTGGAAGTATTAATTCTCTGTTATTTTAGCCCTCATGGTTACAATTTACCAGCAGAATATACAAAATTAGCTGCAGAGTGCAGTCGTGGACGACCAGTATTTATGACTCGAGAAGAAGATTCAAATTGCTTGGAAGATAAACCTGTATGGATCTGTAAACCTGTGGCTCAAAGTCAGGGACGAGGAATTTTTTTATTTCGGGTAAAACTATTCCGGAAACAATAGCGCGTTACTGTTTATGTAGGTATTGTTAATTTGTGGATTAATTAAATGTTAAAACACAAATGGTCAAATTACACCTACCTTACATCGGAAAATTACGGTTTACGTTTATTCGGTATAAATAATATCGTATTAAAGCTATTTATATTAATTACTCGTCTGGGTAATTGAAAACATCGGAGACACGGTCTACCATGAACACAAAATCAGTTCTAATACTTTGTACTACAAGTAAAATTTTCTATATTGTCAAAGATACAAAAATATTAATTCTAAAATAGTGAGAAATATAGTTTAAATTTAAACAAAATAGAAAAAATTAGAACTTAAGATTCTGGCAGCACATGAACCGTCTTCTATTATTATCATCATAAGGTTAGCTAAACTTCAGTGTTGAGAATTTTAATTTGGCGAGTTTAATAAAATAGAGTATTTTATAGGTCCACTGTTTTCTTTTACATTGATGCACACTCCTAAGGCGATTTATTTTGAAAATCAATGAAATTTATGTGGGGTGTAAGTAATGGCTATAGCATAGCCTATCGACAAAAGCGTCGTTACGTCATTAGGCTCCTTGTTCCTCTTTGATATAATCTCATCAGGGAAGAATGTGTAAGAAATCATATGATTTACTGTTTAACGAATGAACAAAACTATTATAAAAATTAACTTTTGATAATTCGTAAAATTTTCAAGAGGGTACTTTTTTATATATAACTCGCAAAAGATTGAAAAGCTCGTGGTTTTAGCCAAGGGTTAAGAAGCGATATGAAGCGAGACGACGGAAAATAGATTCCTGTGCGGAAATTTTTTGACATCAGTCTTATGATAATCAATAAACAAATAAATTAGCGAAGACCTTCAGTAATCAAAGAACATAATGGCATAATTGGTCATATTGGGTTTATATCAGCGTTAAACATCATATGTTTGCTTTCTCCACCGTCGTCATTCTCGCGACCACTGAGCCAGGAAATAGATTGTGACCTGAGGCACTTTTTGTATTGAAATTTGCTTTTAGTTGGGAGTTTAGGTAATGAGAGTACTATACCTTTATACGAGGGATGTTTCCAAAGTTCTGGGAATTTAGCTATAATTTTTATTATTTTGTATTGTCCTAATATCCATTTAACTGAATACATTTATTCCAACGATAAAATAAATTTTTTCGTCGTCCTCAGTTAAACAATAGTTGCAATAACGAACGCTTATGCAACTTTCCAAGCCGTTTTTCGACAAGTGCCTGTTGCAGTGGTTCGGATCTTAAATTCGAATAATATTCTGCGTTAATTGTAGTACCTTTCGCCAGATAATCCATAAAAATAATCCTTTCACAATCCCAGAATACACTAAGTATTACCCCTCCAATAGATGGAACTGCACTCGCCTTCGGTGGAGGCCCTTCTTTAGGTATGCGTTATTCTTTGGATTGACTTTTGGTCTCAGGATTGAAAGAATGAATCCACGTTTCGTCAGTGGTTATTATTCGTTGCCAAAATTCATCACCGCAACGGGCTAACAGCTTTTGAAGTTGACAACAAATATCAGAGCTACTGAGTTTCTGTTCCTTGGCACTTTATACCCAGCACGCCGAAACCTTCCTAACGCCGAAACAATAATGCAAACAAATAGTCATTCGCCTGTCCTTTTTCGTTCGACGGCAGTAATGTTTCATTCATTTACCGACGCCCGTGGATCATCTTCTAGTGATGTTCTATCGATTTTAAAATGATCGATCCACCGAAAAATAGTACTTTTGGATTCTGCAGACTCCCCAATACTCCTTGCAGACGCTGAATAATTTTTGATGTTTTCACATCTTCTTTCCACAAAAAGGAAATCATTGCTCTTTGAGATTTTACTGTGTCTTCCATGGTTATAAAAACAGTGATATGAAAACGCGTTTATATCAGTCGAATACATAAATCAGACTGAAAACTATTCACTAGATAGTTGCATAAACATGTCAACACTTGTCTGGCACCATTAAACTTCTGCGTAATTTAATTACAACTCAATTCCCAGAACTTTAGAAACATCCCTCGTGGATTAATAACTTAAAAAGCTTGAAAAAGGTTCCAGTCATAATCGTAAAAAAAAAGCATGGTTTTGTGTGTAAAACAGACAAACGAAGCAGGTATTAACAGTCAGTTCGATTATTTCCACGCACTGCATTTATTGTATTTGCATCTATCTGAAGTTTACTTGCCGTAGCTGTACGTGAAATATTTAATTTACTAATTCAACGGTTAACATGGTTTAGGAAATTAAAACCTGAAAAAAATCATTTTTGATGTAGCTTCTGACTCTTAATTCCACTCAAACCGCCAAAGAATTGCTATAATAATTGTGAGATATTCTTACCTCAAATGCAAGAAATGCAATTTTTTACCTTTTTGGGAGCATTAGGTAGATCAAGGATAGTAGACTATAAAGATGGCACACATACCTATGCTCACTCTATTTGAAAACGTGCCATTTTGTGTTCGCTTTGAGGGCAGGCCTGACGGATGACGTTTATCAACATCTATCAGTTAATTATTTAATTAATACACATCTTCATATGTGTTTTTCGACTTTCGTTCATTATTTACGGAACTGCTCACGTGTTATCGTTACGAGAAAACTACCAAAGGTTCTGCTTGTTTAATAGTTTTGAACGCCTATTGTAACATTTATAAATTGCAATAGAAAGAAAAAGTCAAATTTGTACAAGACATCAATTATTAGAGATATGAATGAGAATGTGAAACACTTTGATAAAAAACAAAAGTGCAATTCTAATTCTCACCTTGATAAAAAGCTTCATACTTTTGGAAGTATTAATTCTCTGTTATTTTAGCCCTCATGGTTACAATTTACCAGCAGAATATACAAAATTAGCTGCAGAGTGCAGTCGTGGACGACCAGTATTTATGACTCGAGAAGAAGATTCAAATTGCTTGGAAGATAAACCTGTATGGATCTGTAAACCTGTGGCTCAAAGTCAGGGACGAGGAATTTTTTTATTTCGGGTAAAACTATTCCGGAAACAATAGCGCGTTACTGTTTATGTAGGTATTGTTAATTTGTGGATTAATTAAATGTTAAAACACAAATGGTCAAATTACACCTACCTTACATCGGAAAATTACGGTTTACGTTTATTCGGTATAAATAATATCGTATTAAAGCTATTTATATTAATTACTCGTCTGGGTAATTGAAAACATCGGAGACACGGTCTACCATGAACACAAAATCAGTTCTAATACTTTGTACTACAAGTAAAATTTTCTATATTGTCAAAGATACAAAAATATTAATTCTAAAATAGTGAGAAATATAGTTTAAATTTAAACAAAATAGAAAAAATTAGAACTTAAGATTCTGGCAGCACATGAACCGTCTTCTATTATTATCATCATAAGGTTGTCAGTCCTAAGACTGGTTGGTTGGACACGCACCTCCTCTCTTTCCTACCCTGAGCATTTCTCTAAAACTAGAACAACCCACATCCTTAATTAGTTGCGAACAATAATCTAATCTAGGCCTAAGGCCTACCTCTGCCCTTCCTAACTCCCGTTTCCACGTCTAATATACCTCCGACTAGACCTTCATGCCTGAGAGGGTGTCCTACCAACTTATCTCACCTATTTCTTATTGACTTCCATAGAGACCTCTGTTCTCCTATTCTTTCTAATACCTCTTCATTTCTAACCACATCTCGGAAGCTTCTAACTTTTTCTTTTCGGCAGCGCTCACCGTCCATGTTTCGCATCCGTACAGCGCCGCGCTCCAAAGGGCATAGAAGTGACTACTATTTATTGAAGGCTACTCCACCCTGCGCTATCGTCTGCTTTATATCCCTACTACTCCTTCTATCCTGACTTATGATTTCCTAGATACCCAAAATCAGCCACTTCTTCTAATTTTTCATCTCCTATCTTTATAATTCTCTTTACCTACTTTTTCTTCCTTTGCATACCAGTGTTTTTGTTTTACTTTTATTTATTTTCATGCAATACTGTTTTGTCAATATGTTTTCCACTTTATTTAAAGCTGTCTCTAACTCCTCCTTGTTAAATGCTTTTACCGTTATATCACTTGCAAATCTAAGCATATTAATCTTTTGCCCCTGAATGTATCTATCCCTACAGTTGTACTGTCTTTATGATGTTTATCGCGTCTTCGATGTACAGATTAAAAAGTAACGGTGACAGTTTGCATCCCTGTCTGACTCCTTTCCTAATATTTACTTCTTTACGTTGCAGTTCCAGCTCTATAGCTGCCTGTTTCTCTTTAATAACTACAGCAAAAACACTATTAAGTATCATCACCATCACAGTCAGTTAGATGGGTAGTTTGCTTTCCCTCCTTTTTATCCTCAGCTAATTTTCGTACTTCTCGAAATCTGGAACATCCAACATTTCCAACTATATATGAATAATAATCTAACCTCAGTCTTTGTCCTTGTCCCTCTTTGTGTGTGTCCTTGTGTCTTATCTACCCTTTTCCTTATTAACTTCTATTCTTTTCATTAGGTACCTCCTGATGTCTAACTTTTTCTATCCAAGGTATTTCTATTACCTACCTGTATCACCACACTTCAAGTGCGTCTAAATTTTTTCCGACGGGTGTAAAGATTGCGGTCGTGCTTCAAACATTAAAAAATGTACTTAATTATTGACAATATTGTTAAGAACAATAAGACGAAAAATAGACAATCGGTTCATTTATTCTCTAGGGCTCCAGTCTAATTTGTCTAAGCGTTGAAATTTAACTGAATTTATTTAATACCATTGTAATAATTTTTTTTTACGAATAATGTATTGAACATACAATTTAATAACTGCAACAGATACTGTTAACATATCTTCCTCGTAATTTTAGAAACTCAGCGAGTTAACATATGATACTAACACAATAGTTCAAAGATATATAGAGAAACCTCTATTAATAGGAGGTTACAAATTCGATCTAAGGCTATATGTTTGTATTCCATCTTATTATCCCTTAGTAGTTTACATGTATCGCGAAGGGCTGGCTAGATTTGGAACTGATAAGTTTAATTTAACTGATTTGAGGAATCCATTTCGTCATTTAACTAACAGTTCAATTAACAAGCTCGGCCCAGGATATAGTGAAATGAAAGAAAGGGTTGGTTCTGGTAAGTAGTAAACTTGTACATAATACAGTAAAAGTTCCTTATTCACGGTTTTCTTATTCGCGTTTTCATTATTTGCGGGTGAAAAAATTGCAATCCAGCTCCTGTATTCGCGGCTAAAAATTTCATTATTCGCTGTTGAAGTCAGCAAACAGAAAAGAATTGGGTGTCATTTATTAAGGGGATTTATCGCAATAGACCGCTCGTGCCTAGTGTGAATTTTTCCAAAAACATGGGTTCCTATTCTAAACATTGTGATTTAACGCTGCGAGATAAATATGTGATTTTTTGTATGGTAACAGATAAAAGTTCACATTAACTTGGTACGTTTTTGGTTTTTAATAATATGGTCACTAAAAGCTTTTACAAGTGCTTAAAGTTGATGGTTCTTGCAGGACACATATTTTCAAAACAAATTAAAAAAATAAAAAATGGCCTTCGACAGGCTTTAGAACAAAGCTTTATCTATCTTCCTACAAAATTTCAAACCACTGTTACAAACATTAAACTCATGATATCTAGAACCAATAAGCATGTTCTTACTCTACGGCGCATGTACTACCGAATCCCCTCAATGTATCGGTATCTTTTAAGTATGTACTGTTGGTACATGCCGAAGATACTTTTATAAAGGATGTAACCGAGTGGATTAATTCAAAATTCAAAACAAGAAGAAAGCACTAAATTTTTTAAACCCTTATCTAAAGCTGATTATAACGATTAATTTTAATTGCGAATTTCTCATTAAATTGATTTTATTCTGATACATATTGGTTTTATTTTGGAACCTTAGAACGTATCCCCTATGATTCCTTACTAATTATATTACCATTCCGTATCCACGATTTCTGTATTCGTGGCATATTTACGGAACGTATACCCCACGAATGAAGAATTTTTACTGTACTATTATAATCACAAACATTAATATTAGAAGAACGAAGAACGGTGTTTTACGATTCGGTGTAAAATTTTAAAATTAATTTTTTTAACCACCTAAGTTTGACGTTGTTGAAATTGAAACTGAATATGAATTTAAAATGTTATCGCTACCTACCTATACTTATTCTGAATATATAGAGAAACCATCAAATAATAGTTACAATTATTTTGGCAAGTAGATAATCATATCTTACGTTAATAATGTCTATGTATAAAATTTTTATAGAAGAGAAAACATCAAATATTTTGCTTTATGAAAATCAGCAAAAGTTCAATATTAAAAAAACGCCTCTTTGGTGAAATGCCCATAAATCCGAGGCAATGACGATAAAAAAGTAAAAAATCCAAAAATTAAAGTCGTCTTCTAATAATGTATTTATTTGCACTACACTCTACACGTACATGTTTTTTTCATTAAGAAATTGATAAGTATTATAAACTAATATTATAGTCTTCACATATGTATAACCCAATCGGGGCTCCTCCTTGTTAAATGCTTTTACCGTTATATCACTTGCANAATTATACAACACGCTACTGAAGTGAAACTTCTTCAAACACACAAACATACCGGGATAGGGGTTAAGGAATTGGTTTAATGGTATTATTTGTACATTATGAATTTAAATTTTACACTATACATGCCGGAGTTGCCTGTAACGAACGTTGCATTGAAGCGCGCTCATGGCTCAAGCGCTCCCCACTACGAACTCGACTACGTGCCCGAGTAAAGGGGGGACATCCGTTGCATGATTTCGTTACATAGCAACTCGCATGAAACGAACTTACCCTACCGTGCGTAAAGAAGTTCCACTTCAACTAGTCCGTCTCTGTAACGAATTATTTCTTTCTTAGGCTGTAAGTGGACCTTAAGACAGCTGAGAAGATATTTTCAACAAATAGGTGTACGAGATTGGTTGCTTTGGCAAAAAATAGAAGTAATCGTTGTACTGACAGTCTTAAGTCACCTAGCACAAATACCACCTACACTAAATTGTTTCGAGTTTTTAGGATTCGATATTCTTATTGATGAAAACATAAGGCCATGGCTATTAGAGGTTAAAATATAAACTACATTTCACAATAAACACATAAACAATTACTTAATGCAGGTCAACTTGAGCCCCGCCTTGGGAAATGACTGTGATACGGACCGATTGGTGAAAAAACCTCTTCTTCATGACTTATTTGATCTTTTGGGATTTCCACTGTACAATACTGGATTGTCAGTGTTTAATATATGGAATGAAGAGTCAAAAGAAAATACACTGTGAGACCAATTATAAACTAAATTTAGTAATACAGTGTAAACTCTTTATAACGTCACTCGGTTTAACGACAAACTCCTTAAAACATCGAAATTGCTTGACTTTGGTTGGTTTACATTGTTTTCTATACAATATTACACTCCTTATAGCGTCACGCTCACTCTATTTAACGACAACAATGCGGCATTATAAATCATTAAGCAGTACTTTCTAAGTTGCCGAAATAGATAAGAACTGCAGCTGTGTACGTTGTTGAAGAAGACGATCCTGTCCCTCCACCAAGCATCAAACAAGCACTTGATGCAGCGAAACTATTAAAAAAATACTTTTTATATAATCAAATTGATCCAGCAGTATCTCAAGATATGAGTAAGATACGTAACAAAATACAATTAAAATATTGGAGCAGCAAAAAACATCAGACGAAGATAACAGGCTATACGCAATGTATGAATAATAATGTTCGTGTGCAAAATGTGTACTATATTGGTAAATGCACATTATTATAGAATAGTAAAATAATATCTTTTATTTCTCTCCATTTAACGACCACTCTTTATAACGCCGAAAAACGTTCAGTCCCTTAAGTGTCGTTATTTAGAGTTTACACTGTAATTAATAAATTTGTTAGTCAGTAACGCCTCGCACATAAACATTGTGAACTGCAACACGTCCGTATTCCTATTTGATATTATCGATAAAATTTAATAAGAGTCCTTTTTCATTAAATTATTTTTTTATGCTTGTGCAGTTAAGCAAGATATTTACTGAACATAGATATTATACATTTATTTGTCGGCATTTCTTTTTTTTATGTCGAAGGAGGAAGAGTGTATAATTTGCTGAGCATCTATCCTAGGGTCAGGGTCGTCTTGACAACCTGGGCGACCTGACGATTACGGATTTACTTTTTTAGGTTGAAGGTTTTACATTTACTGAAAGAAAAATTTATTATGCAGTTCAGCATTGTCGCAGCTAGCTCAAGTGAACATCTTTTTTCCTCTTAGTAATCATCCCCTCGCTCTATTACAAATTTCCCTCGTTTTGGAATGAGTATTACAAATAGACCTAAATGCGAAATTTTACGTAACGTCAAAATTTTAGGACACAGTCCGTTTATTAAACTTTTTAAATATATATAAGTTAATCGAACTCTCAAAATCTTTTGAGCTAAGCCTAACATCCCTCAAATGCTTTAAATTGCATAAGAAGAAAAGAATGGCTAAAAACATTTAGAATGAATGTTGAATGGTACGTCTGTAAAAAATATATAAATAGCTGGTGGGAAGCTGCTAGTTTTGAGGGAGTAAACCATCATCCCCGCAGTCCACATTTATTCGGCTTGTAATTGATATTTGTTTCCTTTTACACAATTATAAATCTAAAACTAAAAATTTTCCGGAGCAGTACTCTTACTACCTTTAACTGGCAGCCGCCACTACATTAATTCAATCTTCCTCCAGAAAAAATCGCACCGCTAGTATATAGATAGAATAAAAGGAAGAAGAAACCCATTGCTGCATTCCTTCTTTGGAAAATTTCACATCCATTATAATTTTTTAACCTCTATAAGAATACGTACTTGTCGATACATAAAACTTACAAAACGGTGGTATGTACGTATGTACTTGCTAATGTTACTATTTTTTTTCGTTTTTTAGTGGTAACAGCGAATGCCAAAAGGTTAGTTCTGTAAAATCTCATCAGAGANTACATGTACATAAATTTTTTAATTATACACACTCAATGGCCAAGAATTTAGGAATTGTAGGAAAAACTTTTTCATGCATTTTCCACCACTCTAAAATATTTTGATTCCTATTTACTTTTTCTAACCGCAAGAGTTAACAAGTTGAAGTAAAAATGTGAAGAAATCATACACGGTTATTGTTTTTTTTTGTATTTTCTCTCTCTTCTCTCTGTAAAGTTTCTTGCATAGCTTTTTCTCTAAGAATACGTACTTGTCGATACATAAAACTTACAAAACGGTGGTATGTACGTATGTACTTGCTAATGTTACTATTTTTTTTCGTTTTTTAGTGGTAACAGCGAATGCCAAAAGGTTAGTTCTGTAAAATCTCATCAGAGAGCTTTGTCCGTTGTACACGCAGCGGGAAAATGGAGGCAAAAACAGAAAAGGATTTCCTCCGCTTCAAAAGATAAATTATCGTCATTTCGCTCAACCTCAAAAAATTCTCAATTAACGTTTAAAGGTGCGTTAATGTGCCCGAAAATTTATAACACCCACATTAGATTATTTATTGATTTACGATCTTGGCAGAGAGAGAGACAGCGCAAACTTGATTTTACCTGAATTAAACTGATATCATTGTTTGGAAAAATTGCTAAATATATATATAAGCGGAATAAATGAATTACCGAATAAACCAATCTCTTGCTAATACCGACGGTGTAGCATTAGACCAAACTAGACTGAGTTATTGGCGATTATTAGTATTCTCTTTAATTCCGGGTCCACCTGCCTTAGCTCAAAATTTTCTGTGGTCTCCTTGAACCATTCAAATAAATTATTTCACTCTTCTTTTGTTTTATTTCGTTTGTCTCATCTGTCTCTCCCTACCTACCCCCCATATCCCACAATTTCTAAAAGTAGTTTGAAGGGACTCTTCCCTCCGACTTTGTACTATTAACTTTGATTGATGCCGTTCTGATTTGGGCCCAAATGCCGTCGTGTGTTGGAGTTGCTTTCTAACGTTTCTCTAGCATGAGTGGCGAACTTCTTCAGAGGTCCTTCCATGTCCGATGCCTGGATGTGGACCGGCTGCTTTTCCTGTTTTCCTTTCTTCTCCATCTTCTCATCCTCTTCTTCAAAAAAAAGGGCAATAAGGAGTCTTCCACAAAACACATAGCCTGTTTGAGGGATGGGAGTGGGGAGATCTGACAAAAGTCTTCATAAGGTGGGGATCCAAGTGAAAATTACGTAGCTGTATGTAAATACACTAGTTTTTTGTAATATGGTGCGTTGCAAGTTGCAAATTACACCACCACTTGGAGAATGAAGTATATGAGATCTTTGTGACGACGATGATAATGAACAATTTCCTACGATTCAAGATTTAAAAGACTGGCTAGACTAACAATTTGTACCCGTTGGTGAAAGTTAAATTAAGAAATATTTTTGTTTTGTTTTTTTTTTGTATTAGAAAACCTGAAAAGATTAAAAGAAAAGCTACGTAGAGGAAGATTGGACGGAAAACTACGATAGACCATGTGGGGGGAGCGGGGATCCCAAAAGTATCGAAAATACGTGGTTTAGTGAAGGCTCCTAACTGCTCAATCAGCAAGCGAATAAGTTTTATCCATCGCTACGAGAACGTGATAATAATCGTCCAAACTTTGTCAGACTGGCTCTGCGCCCACCAATATTAGTAGCTGGGAATCAATCGTACCCCTTATCGTCCTGTGTCTTTGAAAAATTTTCAGAAATCATCCAAGTGCAAAATACATTTACAATACAAATAATAAATACACCGTATAAAACACTTTAATCCAAAATTCCACATACCAAAAATGTGTAAAAGTCTAACGTGTGTCTTTTATTGATAAAGACACTTTAAGTGTTGAAACGCGTAGGTATTTGGTTTTTAAACATTTTGTGTGGGATTTTGGGTTGTAATGCCTTATTATTTGTAACTATAAGATTAAGTCAATTATAGATTTACTCTCTCTCTCTCTCTCCCTCTTATTGTGTTGTTAAATACGGCACAAAATGCCTATGTTTTTTCATTTTTGTGCGATTAATATTTAATTTTCTTTTTTTTTTTAACAATTGGTACAAATAACGAACATTATTATACATCTTTGAATCGTACATAGTACGTCTAAAGAATATAGATCACAATTTATAGCAATATAAAACAATTGTAGGGACAAAGCCTGCAATTGCAAAGTTTACTGGTCAGAGCAAACAGGAATTAGACGAACAAAATAAAAAGGTAACAAATAGTAAGAGTAGAGATAATATTTTTGTACTTTTACATTAAGAATGATATTCCTGTCAATTGTACTGTAGTATGATGAAGAGTGGAAAAGAAAACATTGCTCGAGTAAATGGGGAAATGGAAGAGATTGGAAAAATTCTCCGGAAAGCGAAGGAGGATGGATGAGGATATGGCCAGTGATTTCAGATGACAATCAGGACGGTGATTTTCAAACTAGGAGGAATGTTAAGGAAATTGTAGCCCAGGTAGGTCCGTTTCAACTGAGAAAAAAATGTAGGTACCTACCAATTAAGTTATTGTCAGATAGATATACTTCATTTACTTTCTGTAACGATGTGCCCCTTCCAATGCCATGGATGCGCGCTGTCAAAATCGTAGATAGGGAGAAAAAAGCTCGTTATACTTTCGACTCATTAAACATACTTTTTCATACAGTACATGCCAAAAGTTTTGTTCAAGTCAAAAACAAGCATTAAAGCCTTTAATATGTCTTCAAATATAAATAAATACCTCGTTGATCTATCCAATAGTAATTGGTACCAATAACAGCACATTTGAGCAATGCAATTGTAGTGGATAAAATGGTAAATTTTTCCGTGCAGTAGTGTACGGATTATACGTTCCTCACCGGTTAAGAGTTTGGCGAGAGTTGTCTCCTTCCTTTTCTGGCCTAGTGCTGTGCTTTTCTACTTTGCGCCGGTCAAACTGAAGGTCACATCGCTACAGAAAGTAAACGAAGTATACCTATAGGTACTTTGTCTAACTCTTTTTCTTTAACAAAAATGAAACAACAGAGAAATATTAAATGCGAGGTCATATTTCAAAATTCGCGATCTACAGGATGTTCCCTAAAAGTACAAAGTAAAAGGGTTTCACACGAGTCGAGAGTATCAGAAATCTCGTGTTGGTTTCGTCAATTCCAAAAAAGTCTCGGTCTCGTCTCGTTATCAGCTGTCTCGTCTCATCTCGCTTAATTATAAATAATGACAATAAATATTATATANAACTTTTTAACGGTTTAGTGAATCGATTTGTAATTTTTACAGGAGTTTTAGAATTCAATGAGGAACGTTCTTCCAAATTTTTATTTGTCTCGTAGCATTTTGACATACCTCCCAAACATCCCTAAAAGGATAACCGGTAAGAAACTCTAAGTGTTGGTGGCACCCCCTCCTGGTCGGGATGATTACAACGCTTTTATCAATGTAAGTTTGTTAACTTGTACGGTGTATTGATCTACATTGAGAGAAAGATCCTTTTTATATTTTTGTCAAATTTTTATTTGTTTGGTTACCTATCTAAGTTACCTGACAACTAACTCTAAATCCATGTGTAATTGTCATATTGTCTTTTTGAATTAATTATCAATTTCACTTTACTATATAATAAAATTGTTATTGTTTTCCAATCTTGTATTTCTTATCATTTTAATACCTTACGCCCAGTCACGACAAAATAATAAGAATACATTATAATCAGATAATTAAAATAAATAATTAACAAAAAAACCTAAGATACAAAATATTGTATAATTCGTTCTTCATTGTAACACGTTCCTAAAAACTTACCCATTGTATATAATGTACGTATTCTTAATTATATCACTTTATATTGTACACCACCACTTCAAACTGTACATCCACATACATGTATCATACATCCGTTATCAGTTCATATGCACTTACTGATAATTTCAGTTGCTTGTGTGGAAACAAGAAGTTTAAGAATTTTGACCAAAAGTTGTAGCAAGGAAAAACATTATGCAACAAGAAGTCCCTCAATGTTACTTCTGCGGAAGCCTAGTTTTAGGTTATTCATACACGGTTATTGAGTTTTTTTTTTTAATTTACAATAAAATATTTCACAGATGGTCACAAGATTTTATATTTTGTAAAATATTTTGTTCTCTGTGTAGACCTTTTTTAATTTTTCGAATAGAAACTTCATAAAAAAAAATTAACGAGGCCAAAAACGAGACTCGAGTTGCGCTGTATGTGATCTCGGTATCGCCCATAATATTTTTGAAAACGTCTCATCTCGTCTCGTCTCGCTTTTCCGAAACGAGAACGAAGTGAAACGAGAAAAATCTCAGAACAAACAAAATAGCTCAAAACCTCAACGCCAAAACACTACACCGTAGTTGTCCAAAGCACTTTTCGGTAACATGATTACCTTCTTCAGGGACTGAAGTGAATTGCCCTAAGTAAATATGGTGTCATTCGTTATTTCTGCAGTCCTCACAAGCACATATGATTCAAAAACAGATAATCCTAAAACTGCAAATGGTGCGGAACTAATTTTAATTCATGAAAACGGAAAACGTGATAGTTAATTTCTTGGAAAGTTTTCTCAATTTGATAAGTAGGAGAAAAATTGTAGAAATTATACCTGCCTATGTTCCTACATGTTTTGAACACGATCAATTCGTAGAATTTAGAAAATGAGCAAGGTGAAAAAAAATCGAATATTTTTCCGTTGTAACATGTGGACTAAAATACAAATTTTACATATTGCCTAATATTTATTGCTGGACAAATTGGTAGAGTGTTTACGACTCGCACAACATACTATTGTATACCCCATTTAATTTTACTTATAAATTGCTTTTTATTCAGCAATTATTTAATTTTTTCAGATAACAAAATTGGAAAAAACGGCTAGAGAGATTGCAAAGAAGCATCCCCACGCATCCGAATGCCAGTTAAATGAATTTCTTCAGCATACAGTGGGGATCAAAAATGAAATTTGGATTCCACCCATTTAATATCTAGTCCAACTTAATTAACGTATTATAAATTTGTGTGATATTAAGAAATTATTTATGCAAACAGTTTGACTGCCGTGTTGATACTGCCTTTATATGCATGTGTATACGTTTAAAATCCATGTTTATGAGCTTAAATATAACAAGTTGAACTTTAAGTACTTTCTTTATATACAAACTACCTCCATAGCCTAAATCAACTGTGATGCTGTTAATGTCAAATTTTTGAGTGTAGAAAAACGTTATAGTTGGGAATTATTTTGAATTTCGAGAAAATGATTACCTTAGTCATTCTTTTGAATGCAACAAAAACAAACCTAAAAACTCTGACAAAAATTCGCAACTTAATCAATACATTAAAAGATGCCGGGCGGTGAGACGGCTGTGATAGTTCCCTACGTTCCCGAATTATCTAAAAAGGTAGGCTATGATTATTATTATTATGCTATTAGGTTATTAATTAACTATATAAAATTCGTTGCTGTATAACATAGTGGTCAAAATAAAGATATAAATTCGTTTATTCTTTATTGTCAAGCAGTGGAGTTTTAAGGAAACTCAAAAACCATATTAGACTTTAAAACATATTTCAAAATTAATTAAATATTTCATAATTATAATGTTGTAATTATTTCAAAATTCATCAAACAGATTTCGATTTCGTTTACTTGCAAAATAAGCGTATTGGTATTCTTCAGTAAGCGAAAAGTTCATGGTTCTGGTTATTGTGAAAATTATGGAACTTTACAAAGTCATCAAAAAAGACAAAGGATTTCTAAGCCAGATAGTATCGGAAATTTCATTTCGTTCAGTTTTTCATTAAATCAGCT
Source organism: Agrilus planipennis (assembly GCF_000699045.2). Taxonomy (NCBI): domain Eukaryota; kingdom Metazoa; phylum Arthropoda; class Insecta; order Coleoptera; family Buprestidae; genus Agrilus; species Agrilus planipennis. The sequence continues at coordinate 185,585 of NW_020442313.1, forward strand.
AAATCAAAGAGATTTCTAGAACCAGTGAATGACCCCTGTTGAACTGTGAATCACTGATTCATCAATAAGTTTATCACGTGAACGGTAATCATAGACAGTCGACTGGGGAACGCATTAACAAAAAGACTATACCCTTAAGGATGTTTGAGAGGTACAATCAGAGACAAGAGTACATAAAATTAGAAATTCGTATTAATTAGGTTTTGCAGCATACCATGAGGTAAATAAATACTATCTATACTAAAAAAAAAAGTATACGGTTTGAGAGAAAATTTTGAATTTGACCAAAAACTTTGAATAAAATAAGAAATAACGAATAATATGGAAAAATTTTAACTGACTTTTGGCAGTGAATATGCCTTGATTTCAACTTCGAAACAAAAAAATATTTAGTTTCAATCTCTATTAATAATGAGCGTAAAACTTTTTAATATGTTTAAATAATAATTAAAACTTTAAAATTGCATTTATTTCAGACAATTATAAATATTATCATTATATTATCAAGTAAAAACGAGATTTTCAGCTAA
>NW_020442313.1:187134-191984 GCF_000699045.2 Agrilus planipennis
GAATCTCGGATTAAACGAGTATTAACAAGGCCCAATTTGGGCTCAAAAATTAAATTTTCTGTATCTGTTTCATAACGAAACTACATTTTAAAAGAAAAATGATCTAATAAGTTATTATAGTATGCAAAATTTATTAATAACAACTTAACTTTATTTTTAAACAACAAAAAAAAATAGTAGTGGACTATTTATTTGATAAAATAAGTTACATAATGGTATAATATAACATACAACAATCCCGCTTGTTTAAATGGCAAAAACATACTGACAAAGAATATTATATGTATATTATATATATATTTTAAATAAATCCTTATTTACAACATGCATTGAATAGGACTTTATTACAATTTACTTTCTTACAATTAGCGAAAAATGGCTTAGAACCTATCTATTGTCAAGCAATTCAAATATGATGACTTTGGATTTAGCATTTGGTTTATCATTATTTATCAGTATCGGCTAGGTAATTATTACGTAAAAGTGCAATAAATAATACGTTAAATAGTAACTTCACAAGGTTAAGGTTGTGCTTATAAACTTACTTCTTTAATAAGTACCTAAATTTGCAATAGTAAGTTATGTAGGTATACAATCGACAAATTCAAATAAACTTCACCGAGCTTCGCAACATATTTTATGTAGCAATATTTAAATCACAACCCTTTTAACTACTGTATTAAATTTATATTTAAATAATAAATATTGTATTACTCAATTTAGACAACGCAAAATAGTTACCCTTCGTCAATTCTAACGGGCGTGATTCTTGCAGAATGGTCGTCCACCTTTGGCAAAGAAGCTTTGGCCTTCCAAATTTTTCTTGCACATCTATGTCAAAGTGAAAAACGACGTAAGCAAATACATAAAAATAGGAACATAAGTTCTTGGCTAGCAGCTTATGAAAACTACCTGATGCAGATTATAATTTCCAACTTAGTAGTTGTCATGTGCACACCCGTAAGAAAAATTTCCGTTGAACTTCAATGGAAATCAATGGAAAATTTGTAAATTCCATTCAAAATCATTTCCATTTACAATAATTCCATTAATATTTACATAGGAAAATTTTCCATTGATTTTCAGTGGGAACCTAATTCATATTGTTTTTCATCGCAAAGCCTCATATTTCATCTTGATTAAGAAGAATGTCATTTAATTACCACTAACAATAATTAAAGGTAAAAAATAAAGAATTGTCACTAGGATTTCCATTGGGTTCAGGAATGGAAGTTCCAATGGAACGCAATGGAAATTCCAGTGTGTTCAGCGATGGAAATCCCATTGAGTTCGGTTAGAATACTAGTGGAAATCCCATTCATTCCATTGGCAATTCAAATTCAATTAAATGACATTTTTTTAATAGAAATAGAATGGAAATTGTTCCTACGGGTATCATAGACACTTTTGCTAAATCACTAATTAAAGTAGAAAAGGACCCGAGTAAAAATTATATAGAAAGTAAACGAAGTATAGCTTTTTAATTCTATATTACCTTAATCGAACATAGAAATTAGGCATTTTATGCAACACGACTGAAAAATTTGGAGAATATGTTGAATATATTTTTTTAACCATGTCTATCTAAAAGTATCTCCTACTTCTTTGAAAACTATTCAAAATTAACCAAATTCTTGAAATGTTTTGAACGAAACATAGCGTCTCTCAAAAGCTTTACATTGAATTTATTGGATTTTTAATACGGGCAGTGGTAAATTCGGCCGGTCATTACGACAGGTAGAAAAATTCATTAAGACAAAATGTAAATTCGGCCGCTCCCTTTAAATCTACCAATAATTGACCGGAAAAACCGCTTCTATATGTTTATTGGATTGAACACTTACCGTCCACATATTCCTTTAAGTACTTAGTCATGAAATAAAAGAAATATTTAACCACAATGAAACAAAGATTTATAAAAATTAAAATTATTATTCGAAAATAAAAAATTAGCAGCATTTTAGGGGCTAACCTGGAGCCAAAATGAAAAACTAAGGGCTCATAATTTCTCAAAATTATTCCTTATTCAATGTTGTTGAGCAAGCTTTTCGTAAAGAGCACAATTTCCTCAATACGTACCTATATTTATGAAAATAATTTTTTTATTGGAACAACCGGAACTCACTATTACTTAACCGCATATATGTATATTGTACACTATATCTGATCAGTATTCCGGAATATTTAAAGAGTAACACCTAGAGGCACTTTAGAGTAGGTGCCACAACGTAAGGGATGTAAAAAGTATGCCCAAAAAGTGCCTCAGTTAACGAGCCGTCAATGATTGAGAACAGTTGCCGCATTATTTTATCGACTTTTGACGAAACACACATACCTATTGATGACCTTCGCAAGCAACTGATACGTAGACAAGTCAGTTGTACGCAATGATTAGTAATAATCTGCAATCGTTAATATTTGGTTGGCAAAGTATTGCCACAAAGTACAAAAATAAGTTGAATGTGAAAATATCAAGTAAAAGTCAATATGACTGAGTGGTACGAGATGGTTCATTCTACTTCTTTTTCATGTACCTTCTCTTCCCTTAATTTTTGTGAGTTCTGATCAGACATAGTGTTCTGTTCAACATCTGGCTAAATAGTAATGTACACCTATTAGCTGGAAGTAGCCCTTAAAATTGCAGCCTAGAGTTTTGATATTCATTAATATACTGATTATCTAGCTTCCTGTGAAGCTTGCAGAACAACATCGAATAGGTATGGTATATCTTTAACAGTTTGAGCTCTTAATTCTTGAAGTTACCACCGAATTAACTCCTAAAAAGATACTAATTTTGGCATCTTCGAACTACGTTTCGGCCACTTAGTTGGGCGAACTTCAGGACCATAATCTTTAAAAAGTATTTAATCGTTTCGAGTTTTTGAAACAGTTCGTAAACCATAATAACTAGGGAATTGATTTTCATGGAATTATCTTATATTTTCTTATGTTCTTTGACTTAAGGTTACTTGACTTTCTCACCAGCCACAAAATACAAACATTTCTGTAAAATGATAATTAGGCGCCATTTATTACAAGCATCCTGAAGCGCTTTTCAACTTTATTATTTCCCGAAATGTAACGTATCTGTTAAGATTCGAAATGTAGAACTATTGACACCGAAACTTATAAAAAATAAAAGACTTACCGTGCAGTTGAAGCACTGACTATGATAGTTATTACTGAGTGCTTCAACCCATCTGTCACCAGCTTCAATTGGGAAACCGCAAGCAAAGCATTTAGTTGTAAATAGCTCGTTCCAATCTGTAAATAAATCATAAAATGGAAAGAAACGTGAATGACACAGTGTAAAAATAAATATTTTAATCAATACCGTTGTCACAGTAAGGTTGACCGTCTTCCAAAAAGAACGGATTGTTTCCAAACAGTTTTCCACAATGGACGCAATTGAAACATTCTGGATGGAAATGTTTTCCAATAGCTTTCAAGCATTCCTGAAAGAGAGTGATATCGCAATGAAACGATATCCAATAAGGATAAATAAAATAACTACACATTAAGTTATTGCAAAGTATACCTAATGGTAGATGCGATAAAATTTTTCGTGACTCTAGAAAATTATCTTTCATAGTCCAGTCATTTTAAGGAAGGCATAAGTACAAATTCATTTCTTTTTTTTCTTCTCTACTTTAGTGTTTTAAAACAAAAAAAAATTATAATTACTATTTTCGCGCCTGACTGAAATTCGACGATCTTGCAGCTTCAACTTTTGATACTTTAAAAGTTATCATCATCATCATAAAACCATCAGTCCCAAAACTAGTTGAACACGCATCTTCACTCTTTCCTATCCTGAACTAATCCTCGCATTTCCCTAAAACTACAATCTAATCCAGGTCTACCTCTACTCCTCTTAACTCCTGTTTCTGCCTCTAATATATCTCGGAACAGTTATCAGCATCATCATAAAACCATCAGTCCCAAAACTAGTTGAACACGCATCTTCACTCTTTCATATCCTGAACTAATCCTCGTATTGCCCTAAAACTACAATCTAATCCAGGTCTCCCTCTAGACCTCTTAACCCCTGTTTCTGCCTCTAGTATATCTCTGAACAGCTCTTCATGCCTGATTAGGTGTTTTAGTAACCTATCTCACCTATTTCTTATTGATTTCGATAGTTACCTCTTTTTTCCTATCCTCTCTAATACCATCTAATTTCTAACCTTCTTTAACCACGATATCTTTGTTATTTGCTTGTAACACTACATTTCGAACGCTTCTAATCTTTTTTTTCACTGTACCCACCGTCCATGTTACAACGCCGCGCTCGAAATTCATCAATCTCTTTCGAATTTCTAAATTAACCGTTCACGAGCATAGAAGCGACTTCCTTTTGTTGAAGACAACCCGCACCTTCGCTATTCTATGTTTTATATCTCTACTGTTCCTTCCATCCTGAGTTATCTGACTTCCCAGATACCAAAAATTAGTCACTTCTTCTAATTTCTCGCCTCCTAATTTTATATTCGTTGTAGCCCTTATTTTTCTCCCCTTGCGTTCCAGTATTTTTATTTTGCTTTAAACAATCACAAATATTTTCCAAACGATGGTACAGCGCCTTTCTGATTATATTCATATATACAATCTATTTCAATTTGTTAGAATTGTGACCTTGAAGAAATCTGCTCGAAGATAGAAAGAATACACACTAGGCGTGAGCGAGACAGAAATAGTTGGAACAAGCTTGAACGAGCAGAGCTCTCGATGGGCGGTCTTAGGAGATCGGCTAGAACTGTACAGTACTAGACGAAAATGTTTAGCAATTTCTTAAAACAAAAATGTATATAAATTAACAATAGAAAACAAAGCAAAAGTTTTATAGGTGT
>NW_020442313.1:196330-211454 GCF_000699045.2 Agrilus planipennis
CACCACGGCATTGGAAATTGGGGCGTGTAGAGGCAGTGCATCCCGGTGAAGATAAAGTCATTCGAGTAGTGACCGTAAAAACCGCGAGTGGATCCTTTACGAGAACAGTGAAAAAAGTGTGCGTGCTGCCGGTTCTCAAATAAGTGTGAATAAGAACTCAGATTGTTAGCACTTTAATGTTTTTCATTTAATTATTTTTACCATTTTTTTTTTCGTATTTAGATTTGCTTTTTTTTCTTATTAAACATAGTCGTTCAAGGTGGGCGGCATGTTCAGTCCTGACTGTATATACATATATTTTAATTCTATAGTTATGTGGGAATTCACAAAAATATTTCATCCAAGTTAACAACATGTTTCAGGCAATTGTGAAGTCCTATTTTGTTCAGTTTATTGCCCTTCAGGTACCTTTGTCGGACCCCTTGGGTCAAAATATCTGTACTGCTTAATTATTACTAGCTTGGTACAGCCTGTTCACCCTCTCTCCCTTCAGGAGGTCTGTTTATGTATTTAAGTTAGTTTTAAGTTGTACAGAAAGCATTCTATCAGTATCATTGTAGACGTTCACTTTGTTCACTTTTAATTCCTTTGTAAATATAATAAATAGTTTAGCAGTTTCTAAATATTTCATTCCAATCTTTTAACGGTTAATATCCAAAAACAAAATATAGAAATAGTTACACCGAAGTTCTTTTTTAAATGGACGTGTAACGTACAGAGTCGTCTGTACATCTATTTTGTCCCATTCAAAGTAATCTCCATCAGATATTAGTCACTTGTACCAACGTTATTTCCAATCTCCTCAATCGTAGCCTAGCGTCGTGCTTCCATGGACCTCTTCAGTTTCGGGAACAAGAAAAAGTCACAGGGGGCCAGATCTGGGGAATACGGTGGCTGCGACAATATCAGTGCGTTGTTTTTTACCCAAAATACGCGCACAAGCAACAATGTGTGAGCAGAGGCGTTATCATGGTGCAAAAGCCAATTTTTGTTCATTCACAAATGCGGGCATTTCTGGCGAATTGCTTCTCGCAAATTGCACATAACTTGCACGTAATATTCTTTATTGATCGTTATATCCTATGGCAAGGACTCATGATGCACCACGCCCTTGCAATCGAAGAAAACTGTAAGCAAAACCTTCTCATTCGACCTAACTTGGCGCGGTTTTTTCAGTCTTGGCTCGTGCGGCAACATCCATTGAGATGATAGAGCTTTGGTTTTCAACAGCTCCTTAGCAATGTTAATGTGATGCTGTTTTTGATAGAAATTGAGCAGTTGTTACGAATTTCGTGGCGGTCCGTCTCATGCCCAGATTATTGGTAAAAATTGAATGGCTCGATATGTTTAGGTCCTCAGCAACCTTTTTAACGGTGTTTCGACGATTGGTCAATACTATTTTCTTGACTTCATCAATGTTGTTGTCCGTTGTTGACGAACTCAAGCGTCCGACACACTCTTCGTCGTTCACATCTTCTCGGTTCTCTGAGAACATTTTGTACTACCGATGAACGTTGCTTCGGTCCAAGGTAGCGTCGCCATATGCCCCAGTTAACATTCAGAAAGCATCCGCGCACTTATTTTCGTTTTTCACACAAAATTTGCTATAGACTCTTTGATCCATTTTTTGGAATAGCCAGAAATCGAAGACGAGCCAAAAAACGTAAAAGCAAAGCAGCTGTCAAAAATTAACTGAACATTTAACATGACCGAACTTATCGGTATAAGTGAAACACATGAGTACCAACATAACGCTGCAAAAGAATCGAAAATCGAATATACCTAACCCGCGGAAATTCAATATTCGCGATACTTTTTGAATAGACCTCGTATATATAGACAAAAGTTCAATCTTCGTAATTCAAAGTTATGTCATTTTCACATAACGTATTACGATTAAATAATACAAAGCTAAATTAATTCTTAAATTCAGAAAATATCAATTAACTTTTAATTACACAAATAACGCCTACCTGATGAAAGAGGTGTGGAAGTAACTTTGGGAAGGGTGGAGTAGCTATTTCCGGAGGGCGAAAGAGGACCACTGGAGAATGGTCTCGGTCCTGATATGTTGGGTCCGGACTAGAAAATAATGAATCCCAATAAATTTTTTATTGCAATCTATAACTTTTACAATTTATCAATAGCTTCTTTTCTACTTTCTAGTTTTATTACAATAACGTTTATATCAGTTTCTAAGAGCATGATAAAACGTAGCGTTAGTATGTAAATACATTAATGAGAAAAATATGTAAATGGGGAGAGCATTCAAAAAGAAATTATGTTTTATGTGTGGTTGATCAAGAAATTGGAATGATAAAGCTAAAAAAAAAATAAAAATCAGAAAACTGCTAAGAAATGCATTCTATTGCTCCATTCTGATTCCAAAGCTGAACTGATTACTTTTTAAAATACCTCAACTATGTCTTTTCCAACCCTAGATTGATTTTTGGCATTCATAATATAAGTTTTCAAATTTTCAAAAACATTTAGTGGAGTCAAGTTAGATTTTAATTTTGGAAAAATTATCCGATGAATGTGTAGAATAATATCTATATCAAAACGCATCCGAGGGATTCAATTAATCGATTATCTGCAGTTTGTAAAAATGATCGATTAATCTAAATAATCTATTATTTCGATTAATCAATTAATACGTTTAATAAATAAAGTTGTACTTACCTTGTGCACTTTATACCTAAAACAAGATGGATGTGATATCGTTTTTTCATGTATGCAAAAAGTATTATGAAGTATTACAAAAGTACTCAGTTCAACTTTAGAACAGTGGCAGATCGAATATAGGCATAGCAGAACTTGTTATCAATGGCGTAGTCAGAAAGGAATGTAAGAGCTTCAAACTTGCTCTATCGACTTTTTCAATTAAGTTGCGAGATGCAATAATTGCTGTCAAGTCAAGTGTAGGCATTTTACTTTATAACTTATATATTTCGACGTATCGTTAAACAACTTCATATCTTCTGAAATGCGTTTGTAAAACAAAACACTTGCAAAACAAAGTCTCAATAAATATGATTGTTATATTTTTGATTTGTTCTTTTTCATTTCTAAATTATTATTAAGATAAATCATAACCGACCCTTGAAAAAGCAGCAAAGAACAAATTAATGCAAGTTCAAACGCCCTTTTAGTTTTTAGTATTCCAAAAAATACAAAAGTTGATTAACTCAAGCTAAATTACTTTATTCGTGCATGAAATAATTGGATAACAGGAGTACAGTTTCTATGTACGAGGGTGCATTTTTATGTTCGCGGAATGGATAGGTAGGTCATTAGTGAGGGTGCTTACTCGAGTCATTAGGTATTAAATACCTCATTATTAGTATAAATACCAAGCTTTTTATCGTAATTAGGTCAGTAATCTTTAAACTGTCGTCGACGAAACAAGTCAATCGGGAAATATGGAGAAAATCGAGCAGCGCGCTGTTGTAGAGTTCTTTACCAAGCAAAGAAAGTCAATTCAAACCATACTAGAAGAGATGTCTTCCGTTTACGGGGACTCTTGCCCATGTAGAACTATGATTTACAAGTAGCATACCCTCTTTAAGTAAGGCAGGGATTCACTTGAAGACGACCTACGGCCAGGCTGGCCGATCGAGTTGACCACTCCGGAAATCATTTAAAAAATCGAAAAATTAATAGTAGAAGATGCCCGACTTAAGAAAAAACAGCTCGCAGAAATGGTAGGAGTGTCAAANAATAGAAAACAAAGCAAAAGTTTTATAGGTGTGTGGAACGTTAAGTTAATTCACTTGTTATTATTTTTGGCTTAATATGCTTTTAAATAAAGCATATTCTTAAATTTTAACGAGACAGTTTAAATAATTTTGCAAATGGTAGTTCTATGTCTAGTTCTCGCTCGATGATCGGTGGAGAAATGAGCTCCGCAGACAATTATGATTGACATATCTCTAACTTCTTGAAACGAACAGTACATAAGTTTAATTCTCCCTCCATTCATAATTAATATCGTAATAATATAATGATTTTATTGTATGTAATGTACTTACCGCTTTTACTTTGGCACCGCATTTGGAGCAATTCGGCGCCAGGTACCTTTCGAAGCAATATTCACAATACAATTGGCCTTGTTCTTCTACAAAGCCAAGATCTTGGAGAGGGCGTTTACAAGAAGGAGTTGCACAAGAAAAGTGCTCAGGGCACCAAATCTTTCCTAAAGCAGTTACAAACGGTCCTCTAAAACATAAAGATACATGAGGCATTAGTAGAAGGATTTTCCGGAACTTGTACGGATACATCAATGAAAGCAAAAAAGAAGACATGCTACCTTGTTATTTTTTTGTTACATTGGTTACATATTGGCACACTTGTTAATACGTCTTCCGGGTAGAGACTATTGCTTTCCTCTGCGTTTGCAAAATGTTTATACGTAAAATTTTGCTTTTCCGAAGAAGCGGTCATTTCTCTGTAAGTTTTGGCTTTTTCTTTGAGTATTGACGAGAGCTGTGAAAGGGAAACCTTTTCATCGTTATTTGGATACGCATGATCCAACATAATCAAAGAAGTGTTACTGCAATTGTCGGTTTCCGATACACCATTACTATTTCCTAAACTCAGTTCCATGCTGGAGTGTAGATCCTCTGAACTACTTATTCTGGGACCATAGTGAAGATCACCATCGTGCAAACTTTCTGGTTTTCCAGAATCAGAACTTTCACTGGCTGTCTGCTTGTGGTAATTTATGTTTCCAGAAGACAAGGAGGAGCAATTTGAGCCTGGTGATGTGCTTTCAAGTGAAAATGGTTCGTTGGATTTGTGATGTGGTATAGTAATTGTAATTTCGCTGAACTCCTTAAGTTTGTCGTCAACTTCATTCTTATTACTTTCGGAGCTTCTTTCTCCCTCGAATTCGTTATTTTGGTTAGTTTGGGTATTAATATCACTCCTACAATCTGTTAAACGAAAAACACTGCATAAGCGAAATTAGAAGTTAATGTCAACGTTTCTCTAGCAGTTGTTATATTTTTCACAACAAAAACACAATACAATTCTTGAATATTTTTGACGGATTTCTTTTTTCAATCGAATATATATATACACTTTAATAACACTATGAAGAAAAGCCTATTAGCAAGTCATCATCGACACTGCAAGAAGGTAAAAACGACAAAGCGCTTGGTGTAAGTGGTACAGTGAGTGTTACAAGCTGTTAAAGAAAATAGTCTTAAAGGGATTGTCCAAGTACCTGATGTTTCTATGACAATGGCCACATAAAGGAACTCTTGAGCCACCACCTAAATTGAGGACCCCTCGGCCCCGTTTGGGACTAAAGCCTATAGCACCAACTTGACGACCACTACCGGAACCTGCATTGGGTTGGGAAACAAAGGGCTTCGTTACATTATCACATGGTGGAGGAGGAGGAGGAGGAATAAATGGCTTTGGAGAGGAACCAGAAGTTGGAAAACTTTTAGTTTTTACTAATTTTGGTATACCTGAAGCAGCGAAAGTGCAAGATTTATTTTGACACGAGTCTACGTCACCATTTGCAGATGAGGTGTCTATTTTAGTTTCTTCCCTCGTAACATCTTCAATCCCGTTAATTGATTTCTTTGGCATCTCGGTTATTGATTTCGGCTGGAAAGGATTTTTCAGTGGCTGTGGATTTGTAACGTGCATTCCACTAACTGCTACTTGACAATCACCGCCGACCAATCTGGATTTTGTGGTTAATGTAGATTTTGCAATTTCTACTGTTTTCGATTTTTGGGAGTGCTCATATTCCTCTACAACTTTCTTTTTCCGTTGAATCTGAACATTTTTATCTCGAGTGACTTCTACAGATTCTGACTGCGCCTGCATTTGTTCTTCAAGTTGTTGCTCACGACCGCGTTGAGCGGTACAAGTTTGAGACATTACTCTATCGCCGGTTTCACTTAGATAGGCGCTTTGAGATGCCGCTACATCAGACGATACTTTTTCCAGTGCATACTTTGCTGCTTTCACTTGTTTTACGCGATCTTCACTATTTTTCTGATAAGCAGTCGCGATGTTGGACTTTGCTTCTATAACCCGAGGACTAGGTTGTGGTTTTGGATTTATGATTTCTAGAGGGTTTCTAGGCGGCCCTGGAGCAGGACTTATTGAACGAACAGAAGTTTTACTTGGGAACGGTGATGCTCGTCCACTTGAAGCTGAAATTCTACCTGGACATGGACTAGGAGCTCTTGAGCTACTTGGACTTGTTGGATCAAAAACATTTGTAGGAGCAGGCAAACATTCCATCGGAACTAGCATTGCTTGATACGCCGGAATTAAAGGAGGTGCTTTATTGATCATGCTCGGGGTTATAGATCTTGGCCTGGGGGAGAAACTTTTATTACACGGTTTCTCGTCTAATACAGGTTGGAATGTTGTTCCAGGTATGCTCCTCTGTTGATATTCGCCATGATTAATAGCTGTAACAGGTACCTTAGTTGGTATTTGAGATGTTGCTTGTGACGAAATACGTGACACGTGGCGTTCTTCGTGTATTTGTCTTGCAGATGTTGCAGAAACTTGTTTTTCAGAACTTACTCGAACCTCTTTATACTCAGTAGCCTTTATTTCTGGCTGCGGTTTAGGTATTTTTGAACACTTCGTTAGTGTATCTGCTGTAACAGCAGATTTAGTAGTATTGTCTTGTATAATTTTTAAAGGACCCTGCTCTGCTGGTTGAATTTGTTTTTCAGCGTTTTCTACTTTTGTTGAATAATCAATTTTTTGATCTTTAAAATATATAGATTGAACACCACTGCACTCCTGCTTTTTGGATGAACTGCATTTATTAGAGTCTGTTTGTCGATAATCGGCTTTTTTAGGTTGCGAACTCACCTGTGACTTACTTTCAACAGTTTTTGATTTACATTCGGCGGCTTTTGATTTACAATCAGAAGCTTCCAGGGTTCTGTGTTTGCGTACAGAAATGTGTTCTACATTTTTACAAGTTGCTACTTTTGCTTCTTCGGTGACCGAAGATTTACTTTCAGTATAGTCAGTTGCTTTAAAGCCTTTAGGAACGCATGGTTTTAATAATTCTACCGATTTATCTATAGAAGTTATTTCTTGTTTGGCATCCACATTTTCTAAACTTTCTGCAGCTTCAATAACTTCAGAAATATCTTCTTCTGGTTTTGCAGGTAGGGGTGAAAATGGTCTATCGGGTGCAGTTGTAAGAGCAGATAGTAAGTCTATTTTTTGAGTAGGTTTTGGTAGGTCTTTGAAGATATCATCCAGTTCGTCTTTTTTCTTTCTGAAGCGAGATAACTTTTCCGATTTCTTGATTTCTTCTTCAGACTTGCTACTTATTTTTACGGCAAATAAGTCACTAGGAGGAAAATACGGTCTTGTCTCTTCAGGTAGAGACACTGGTTCTGTTGGTGTTTGACAAATGCCAAATGGTTCGGCAGGAGCTGTCACCAAAGCATTAGCAAATGCCGACGACGATATCTTTTCGGGTATCGCCTCAAAAGTACTTTTAGATATCGATTTCTCCTCTTCGATTTGGAAATTTTGTTGATGGGCTGTTTGCTCTAATTTTTGTTCGATCTGTGATGACGTGACCTGCTGCAACTGAGTTGAGTGCTGTGCCGATGAAGAGGAAGAAGTAACCTCTTCGGTAGTTGTCACTTCTTGTGCAATGTCATCAAGCCTTGTGTGTTCCGATTTAGTTATTTCAACTTGCATTTGTGAAAAAGGCCTATCGGAAGCAACAGTTAACGCTAAAACCATGGGAGATTCGTATTCATGTGGAACAGCATTTTCAACTTTCTTCGTGTACCTATTTAATTTAATTGAACAGGCGGAAGGCGATTCATGAGATGTCGTGGAAACTATATCCTTCTTTTCTTGTTTGGTAGATGTTTGAATAGCAGTTGAAGAGGCGATGTTGGCCATTTCTGATTTTGCTGACAGATGACTGCTTACTTCCTCATGTCGAGTATTAACTATTGGAACACACGAACCTTCTTTAAGTACAGACTTAGCTTCCCACATTGGCTGTCCGTGACTTAAATTACTGTCATCAGTTTCAACAAATAACGGTCGGGTTCTTTTTAAATTTTCAATCAATCTCTGATTATCAATAACTTCGTGTAAAATTTCTACACATTCCTGAGTACTTTTTCTACCAGAAATACTGGAGGTATCCGAGTAGTGAGAAGAATACTGTCCAATATCACTCGTAACATAACTCATAATGTCTCGTTCAAAACATTCGTTTAATCTAGATAGGTTAGCAGCGTTCAAGCTAGAAACTTCTTGAGTTGTAGATTGTCCTTCACTTTGTGTTTTTTCAACCTTGCACTTTTCTGTGGAATATTCTTTGGATATCTGTTTAGCGCAAGAATTTTCAATTGTTTTAACTTTTACATGTGAAGGGGGAGGTAAATAAATAGGACAAGCTGTTGGTACTTCTGATTCCTCTGGAGGAAGCGGAGGCCAAACAACGTTTAGTGAGGTATTACGATCTGCATGTTATTACGTTAGAAGACAATTGTTAGGCGGATAAGTGATGGAATCACAGAAATAAAAAATAATATCAGTAAGGCTCAGCTAGCTAATAAAGCGATTATTGCAAAGTGAGATACAAAGCCAATAACGACGCTGGAAGGCAGTGTTACAAAATTGCTGTTAATGAAATTCTTAGATCAAGGAGACTCCATAATAAATATTTGAAGTATTTGAAATTAAAAACAAAAATAAATCATCGCGTTCAAAAATTTTTAGAAGAGCTCCCAGATGTGAAAGTCTCTCGCTTACTAAAATCAGAGCAGCATGTATAGGGTTATTGTATTAAGCGCTTCGATTTTTGGATATAAAATTTTACATAACTAAGGAAAAGGGACGGGGCTGGGTGTTGAAGTTCTTTATATCTGAAACGAAAAATAATCCTTATGGAGTTTGCTTGACCTAAGTACACTTAAGTACCGATGTGTGAAATATGTGCGCGAAAATTTACATAGATATACATATATGTTATACGCTGCGAGCTGTTTAGTAAGCTCTTTAAACGGTGGAAATACCTTTAAATAGACCACCGCCAAATTTATTGGATGTAATTCTCCCTAATGGAAATAATACGATTAAATTATTTTAACAACTACCAACGTGTAGGTTTGCGCTCCTACTAGGGATGCCAAATATTCTCTTAACTGAATTTAAGAAAAACTTCAGATTATTTCCAGTCATTCGCTTAAATAATTGAATATCAAAGTTATACGTACGAGGTATGTTTAAAAAGTATCGCAAATTTTGTGTTTTTTCGAAAATTATTTAATTATTCATGAATATCTATTGTTCAGTCCTGACTGTATATACATATATTTTAATTCTATAGTTATGTGGGAATTCACAAAAATATTTCATCCAAGTTAACAACATGTTTCAGGCAATTGTGAAGTCCTATTTTGTTCAGTTTATTGCCCTTCAGGTACCTTTGTCGGACCCCTTGGGTCAAAATATCTGTACTGCTTAATTATTACTAGCTTGGTACAGCCTGTTCACCCTCTCTCCCTTCAGGAGGTCTGTTTATGTATTTAAGTTAGTTTTAAGTTGTACAGAAAGCATTCTATCAGTATCATTGTAGACGTTCACTTTGTTCACTTTTAATTCCTTTGTAAATATAATAAATAGTTTAGCAGTTTCTAAATATTTCATTCCAATCTTTTAACGGTTAATATCCAAAAACAAAATATAGAAATAGTTACACCGAAGTTCTTTTTTAAATGGACGTGTAACGTACAGAGTCGTCTGTACATCTATTTTGTCCCATTCAAAGTAATCTCCATCAGATATTAGTCACTTGTACCAACGTTATTTCCAATCTCCTCAATCGTAGCCTAGCGTCGTGCTTCCATGGACCTCTTCAGTTTCGGGAACAAGAAAAAGTCACAGGGGGCCAGATCTGGGGAATACGGTGGCTGCGACAATATCAGTGCGTTGTTTTTTACCCAAAATACGCGCACAAGCAACAATGTGTGAGCAGAGGCGTTATCATGGTGCAAAAGCCAATTTTTGTTCATTCACAAATGCGGGCATTTCTGGCGAATTGCTTCTCGCAAATTGCACATAACTTGCACGTAATATTCTTTATTGATCGTTATATCCTATGGCAAGGACTCATGATGCACCACGCCCTTGCAATCGAAGAAAACTGTAAGCAAAACCTTCTCATTCGACCTAACTTGGCGCGGTTTTTTCAGTCTTGGCTCGTGCGGCAACATCCATTGAGATGATAGAGCTTTGGTTTTCAACAGCTCCTTAGCAATGTTAATGTGATGCTGTTTTTGATAGAAATTGAGCAGTTGTTACGAATTTCGTGGCGGTCCGTCTCATGCCCAGATTATTGGTAAAAATTGAATGGCTCGATATGTTTAGGTCCTCAGCAACCTTTTTAACGGTGTTTCGACGATTGGTCAATACTATTTTCTTGACTTCATCAATGTTGTTGTCCGTTGTTGACGAACTCAAGCGTCCGACACACTCTTCGTCGTTCACATCTTCTCGGTTCTCTGAGAACATTTTGTACTACCGATGAACGTTGCTTCGGTCCAAGGTAGCGTCGCCATATGCCCCAGTTAACATTCAGAAAGCATCCGCGCACTTATTTTCGTTTTTCACACAAAATTTGCTATAGACTCTTTGATCCATTTTTTGGAATAGCCAGAAATCGAAGACGAGCCAAAAAACGTAAAAGCAAAGCAGCTGTCAAAAATTAACTGAACATTTAACATGACCGAACTTATCGGTATAAGTGAAACACATGAGTACCAACATAACGCTGCAAAAGAATCGAAAATCGAATATACCTAACCCGCGGAAATTCAATATTCGCGATACTTTTTGAATAGACCTCGTATATATAGACAAAAGTTCAATCTTCGTAATTCAAAGTTATGTCATTTTCACATAACGTATTACGATTAAATAGTACAAAGCTAAATTAATTCTTAAATTCAGAAAATATCAATTAACTTTTAATTACACAAATAACGCCTACCTGATGAAAGAGGTGTGGAAGTAACTTTGGGAAGGGTGGAGTAGCTATTTCCGGAGGGCGAAAGAGGACCACTGGAGAATGGTCTCGGTCCTGATATGTTGGGTCCGGACTAGAAAATAATGAATCCCAATAAATTTTTTATTGCAATCTATAACTTTTACAATTTATCAATAGCTTCTTTTCTACTTTCTAGTTTTATTACAATAACGTTTATATCAGTTTCTAAGAGCATGATAAAACGTAGCGTTAGTATGTAAATACATTAATGAGAAAAATATGTAAATGGGGAGAGCATTCAAAAAGAAATTATGTTTTATGTGTGGTTGATCAAGAAATTGGAATGATAAAGCTAAAAAAAAAATAAAAATCAGAAAACTGCTAAGAAATGCATTCTATTGCTCCATTCTGATTCCAAAGCTGAACTGATTACTTTTTAAAATACCTCAACTATGTCTTTTCCAACCCTAGATTGATTTTTGGCATTCCAAATTTTCAAAAACATTTAGTGGAGTCAAGTTAGATTTTAATTTTGGAAAAATTATCCGATGAATGTGTAGAATAATATCTATATCAAAACGCATCCGAGGGATTCAATTAATCGATTATCTGCAGTTTGTAAAAATGATCGATTAATCTAAATAATCTATTATTTCGATTAATCAATTAATACGTTTAATAAATAAAGTTGTACTTACCTTGTGCACTTTATACCTAAAACAAGATGGATGTGATATCGTTTTTTCATGTATGCAAAAAGTATTATGAAGTATTACAAAAGTACTCAGTTCAACTTTAGAACAGTGGCAGATCGAATATAGGCATAGCAGAACTTGTTATCAATGGCGTAGTCAGAAAGGAATGTAAGAGCTTCAAACTTGCTCTATCGACTTTTTCAATTAAGTTGCGAGATGCAATAATTGCTGTCAAGTCAAGTGTAGGCATTTTACTTTATAACTTATATATTTCGACGTATCGTTAAACAACTTCATATCTTCTGAAATGCGTTTGTAAAACAAAACACTTGCAAAACAAAGTCTCAATAAATATGATTGTTATATTTTTGATTTGTTCTTTTTCATTTCTAAATTATTATTAAGATAAATCATAACCGACCCTTGAAAAAGCAGCAAAGAACAAATTAATGCAAGTTCAAACGCCCTTTTAGTTTTTAGTATTCCAAAAAATACAAAAGTTGATTAACTCAAGCTAAATTACTTTATTCGTGCATGAAATAATTGGATAACAGGAGTACAGTTTCTATGTACGAGGGTGCATTTTTATGTTCGCGGAATGGATAGGTAGGTCATTAGTGAGGGTGCTTACTCGAGTCATTAGGTATTAAATACCTCATTATTAGTATAAATACCAAGCTTTTTATCGTAATTAGGTCAGTAATCTTTAAACTGTCGTCGACGAAACAAGTCAATCGGGAAATATGGAGAAAATCGAGCAGCGCGCTGTTGTAGAGTTCTTTACCAAGCAAAGAAAGTCAATTCAAACCATACTAGAAGAGATGTCTTCCGTTTACGGGGACTCTTGCCCATGTAGAACTATGATTTACAAGTAGCATACCCTCTTTAAGTAAGGCAGGGATTCACTTGAAGACGACCTACGGCCAGGCTGGCCGATCGAGTTGACCACTCCGGAAATCATTTAAAAAATCGAAAAATTAATAGTAGAAGATGCCCGACTTAAGAAAAAACAGCTCGCAGAAATGGTAGGAGTGTCAAATACAAGCAGAAAAATTCTTTATGATCATTTTGGCATGACTAAAGTCAGCGCAAGATGGGTGCCGAGAATACTCACTCCGCCTCAAAAACAACAGTGTTTGGAGTGTTCTCCCGCGTTTTTAGACCTCTGTATTGAATATAAAGATGGAATATTTACTCGAATTGTTACTGTGGGCACATGGGTTCATCATTATGAATCTGAGTCCAAACAGGTGTCACAGTCAGCTGGGAAAATCATGGGGACAGTCTTTTGAGACTCAGAAGGGATCCTGTTGATCGATTATAAAGATAAAGGTGTCTCCATAATCGGAGAATACTATGCCTCAAAGATAGAAAAAATGTGCAGGGGTAGCAGGTAAATATATTGAAAAGGAAACATAAATTCGTACTTTTATTTCCACTTCTTACCCCCCATTCAGCGAACTTAAAAACGCCTCCTCGTAAATGCCTACATATCTACAAACATAGATATATACTTACCCTAATGTTTGTTTTTGCGTAGTTTGGTATGTAAGTTGTAGTTGTAGGGGAAAATGGATTAGTTTTGACGGGATTAGAGACATCGTTAGTCACAGTTCTTTTTCGAGAAGCTGCAGAATTCAGACTGGTTTTAATTAGACCTGGAGCATTGCTCCGAACACAGACATATCCAGAATATGGGTCATGCGTCTGTAATACAGGTTAATAGCAAAATTTTATACCCTTTGGAGCTGATTCAATGGATCATTTGAAAGTATCAGTCAAATTAAATATAGTAACATTATCAGTTTTGAGCTGTGATAGTAGGTAATAAAGAAGTATAAATACAAAATGCAACACTTCAATAAGTGTTTTAAAGTAGTAGTCAAGAGCAAAATGCGACACGTCTTCTTAAATTTGAGATGCAGAAGATGATATACTCCTTTGAGTAAATTACAGGTTAAATTACAAATACGTGATAATTCGTATACATTCTTTACAGCTATGCAACTAAATCATAGCAGAATTCATTAATTTTACAGTATTAATTTGTGGGTTGTATATCTCATTCACACTACTGACAAATGTCAAAAAAATAATGAAAATAGGACGACAAAAGAAAATTTGTATCTTGAGTTCATATCTGAATGCTCGTTTTTATAATAACACTATTTTAACATAGTAAGAGTTAATATTAAAAAATAAACGATTAGGAAACAACATATCTTAACGTCGACGGCAATTGTGCGACATGTCCAAAATTAAAATTTCATGCTATCTATCAAATATATAACATACTCCCACAATTTACATATGTTATTATTTGCTTTAAGGTAACAATTACATATAATCGTAATAGGAATAAGAATAGTTTTTCTTAATTTTCCCAAATTCAGATCAGATAGACCTTAATTTCCGATTCCCACAAGAATGACTTTCCACATCAGAGTTAGTAATGAGCAAAATTGGTGTTGGTATTGCAGTCCTAGTCTTGGTCTTTATTTTATATTATCAAGGCCAAAAATAAGACCGAACGAACAAGGCCAAGATTAAAACCAAGACCGAAATTGCAAGACCAAGTTCGCAAAACTAAATGAAAAATTGTTACTTTCGGTGGATTTATGAGTTAAACTATTTGAAGAAACTTTAATATATTCTTTTCTTGGAACAAAACATTTTTAGTATTTAAACTTTTCAGTTTGCTTTATTAGATTTTAACAGTAAATATATAAAAAAAAGAGTCTTTACCACTGTTTAAAAAAAAGGATCTACAAGAATGGATAACACATGGTTGAAATATAAAAACAAACTGACTTTTGTTCAATTTTTTTTTACTTATTTCAAGTACCTTGTACTGTTTTATTCACTAAAAGGTACGGTTTTCCCTTTTCATTACCTGCTCCAACTACCTGCACCATTCGCTACAACCGTTCTTGTACATAACTACGCTCTTCTATCTTTCTACTTAAAAACTTGTTTCATTTACTATAATCAATTGGCTTTACTCTATTTTTTTCTTTTCTACTATTTTTTTACCCTTATGCGGCTGTAGTTTCCCCCTTACTTTTTTTATGAGCAAGACATTATTTTTCTACTTCTTTTTTTAAAGACCTTTTTCCTATTTTGCTAATTCTAAACATAAAATCACGTATCTTTTTTTTACTTCTATGTCTATCCGTTTCTGCTATCAGTTTTTTCATTTTCCTCCGCGAACTTAACGTTAAAAACGAATTCGTTTTTAGTCATTACTTTCGCCCTTCTCTCACTACCCCACTTTCAACCCCTCTTTTTCCCAACCCTTGTTCGGTACTGAAATTTGTATATATACCCATGCTTCTCTCAGTACCAACAAGAACTCCCATATTCCACCGACCCACGGCAAGGGAGAAGGAGTTCCACCACCAGTCACCTCAGT
>NW_020442313.1:211834-287862 GCF_000699045.2 Agrilus planipennis
ATAGGTGACTCCTTTTGTGTGTATATATTATCTCCGTTTGTTTTGTATATATTTTGTTACTTGTCGTTTCTGCATATTTGTATTCTAGTTGTAGGTTATTATATAGTTAGGTTTAAGGTGTAAATAAATTGTTGGAAGAAATCAAAGACATATCAAGCAAGACAAAAACTAAAACCGCTTAGACAAGACCAATACCAAGACTGAAATTGTATTGGTCTTGGTATTCCTTTGCTCATCATAGTCACCATATTTTTGATCTTTTTAAATGAAATGCAACGTATATTTTCCTTCACATTCATCAATTATACAACACTTTCAAAAATCCATTGACATAGCTCATCACCATCACATGCGATGCACTGCCTAGTTACAGTTTTAAATTAGAAAAGTAGCAACACAAGACGGATTAAGATCGTCAAAAAACCAACAGCAAATTTTATGAAAATTATTGACAGAAACAATAAATCTGTAAATCTGTTCTTGTTATAATTATATTACATACAATTATTTCACATAATTTATAATAACATCACATTCCAAAAATGAAGGGAAAAGAGATGTAGTAAAATCCAAACAAGAAAATAAGGTTTCTAAGTGAAAATTATTTAATAATAACCTTAACAAACCTAAACACTTACTTTTAAAATATTAACGTGTTGTCAAAAAATATTTCCTTACCTGAAATGGTGGAGGAGCGTAACTATTTATATTTGGTGATAGAGGCGCCGATGAAGGTAAAGAATTTGGAGAGAGCGAAGAGACTCCACCACCTGGTCTGCCAATACTGAAAGAAAAGCTTATTACTTCGCAATAAAATCTCAAAAACAATCTATGTACACACTAAAGACGATTTCAAAGAGCTTTGCTAGTTTCGCATATGATACGCGTATCCACCCCGTTAAGGCACTCGATAATCAGGCAGCGTTTTTACTAAATCCATGCTGTTAAAACTGGACCTATATCCATAGATTTGAAATTTGAGTGAATATTCCTTAAGTACTCTAGGGTGCACTAAGGAGGAATTGTTTCAAATTTGATTCTTAAAGAAGAGAAAATTGATATCAATGTGAAACTTTGAAGGTAGTATTCCTTGAAACTAAAGGGTTGTACAAAAGAGCGATTTTCTCAAATTCTCAAAAGTCATGAAAATAGGTATTTATGTGATTAATTGGCAGATTACGCATACCCTAAATCGGTTGACCTAGAGATTTGTAATTTGGAAGGGAGGAAAAAGAAGGGAAAGAGCGAATATAAAAATAGGAGACGAAAAATTAGAAGAAGTGGCCGACAATCGAGGTCTAGGAAGTCAGATAAATCAGGACGGCAGAAGTAATAAGGATATGAAGCAGAGGATAGCGCAGGTTCAAGTTGCCTTCAGTAAACAGAATTCGCGTCTAAAGGTTGTTAAAGGTATACATTTGAAGCGCGGCGCTGCACGGGTGCGAAATATGGACGGTGGGCGATGCGGAAAATAAAAGGTAAAAAGCATTCTAAATGTGGTGTTACAGGCGAACGATGAGGATACCGTGGATAGAGAAGGTTATAAATGAAGAGGTTTTAGAAAGAATAGGAGAACAGAGGACTGTATGAAAGTCAATAAGAAATAGGCGAGATAGGTTAGTAGGACACCTTTTCAGGTATGAAGGTCTAGTTAGAGACATATTAGAGGCAGAAACGGAAGTTAGGAGGGGTAGAGGTAGACCTAGATTAAATTACTATATACAAATAGCTAAGTATGTGAGATGTTCTAGTTTTAGGGAAATGCAAATATTAGTTCAAGATAGGAAAGAGTGGAGGTATGTGTCCAACTGATCGAATAAGGTTTCGGCATTTGCCTATTTCTTTTAGCATTACCTGGAACTTAATTACAGGCAGAAACGTATGGTTCCGCTGTTTGTCGATTCAGCATCCATCCAAACCCCGTATACATATTAGATTATTTATATTATATAATGACAGAAAGTAAATAATAAAATAAAATGTAAATAATTAGCTTTTTGTCATTTTTTGTAATATTGACTGGCTACTTACGGTGGTATAGTCACAGGAGCAAGATTTGAAGCTGGAGGATTGCTTCGAGCAGCTAACTTGGCGTGAATGTCGCAATAAAGTTTGTTGTTTATGTTGTAGTACCTGTAAAAACTCAATATTAGCTGCAGTTACCTACATCTACATATTTTAAAATAAGTGTTTATTTCAAAACTATATATGTTCTACATATGCAACTTTATTTATTGTTTGAGAATAAAGTAACCGGACGTTTCTAACCCATTTTCGTCGATACGTGTTCACCAGTGAATGGTTACGTAAAGAGAATATTTAACAACGACATTTTTTAAATGCTCTAATGTCAATAGAAATACGTCCTATTGAATGCAAGATGATAAGTATTATATTATACTTTTTAGCACATAAACCCAATTCGCTAGCTGAATTGGTTATTAAAAATACTATTACAGTCATGTAATGCAATTCGAAACTGTTACATAATACGTAGGTACTTATACAAACATATCCTCTACGTTTACTTTTTAAAGATCATATTAATTAATATATATGTACCTACAACAAAAAATTATAGCAAAATAAATTTCTTACCTTTTTTTTAATAAAACAACCAAAGTATTTTGCAATGGATTACCCTAGGTACTATTTCTAATGTTGCGAAACTGACACTAAGCTTCAATGATGTCCTATATATAAGGATCGAATGATTTCAAGACAAAGATTTGCATAATGGCATTTGATGAGTACAAAACAAAAGGAAAATTGTCACGTGAATGTCAAGGCTTCGCATGTTTGGCAGAAAGCCCAAAAGACTAACAAATGTGTGTCCCTTATACCTAAGTATGTGTTCTTAAAGTAGTATCGTTCATAGCTTTTGAATGATACCTAATTAAATAAAAACTTGATTTCAGCAGCATATGATTACACAAATCTCTAGATTCTCGGCCCACAGTGGGCCTGGTCACCCAATTTCTTTTTATTTATAATCTCAAGTTTACTTTGGTGGAAATGACTACATTAAACCTCCTAAATGCGACTCGGGACTCGCACACCGAAGGTTCCGTACAAAATTATGTAAATAGTTCGTTCGTTATAGGAATCCATTCTGGAAAATGTTTCCTGCGTTTTCCTATGTTTTAAATTCTCTCCCAAAATCAGTCCCCAAAAATATGATTAGGTACAATATAATAACTAAAAAATTATTTTTTCAATTGACATACTTCGTGACTCTAGGTCAACATGAAGTACCTAGCCTATAGGTTTTAATACCATTGCGAGTATCAAATTATTCGTTTACGAACCTGAGTATTCGATATTAATTTCAATTTGATACTTTCACTCGTTCCTGAGAAATAAGGTCTTAAAAGATAGAGAGACAAACGGCTATAATGGTTTCTTTTCTGTTTTTGAGGAACAGAACCCTAAAAATGAATATGTTTTGTACTTCTTAACTATTTTGCCCTATTGAAAAGGTTGTATTTTAGTTGGAGAGGTTAGCCCATTATTTAATGGATTATAATGCAAAATAGTTAAAAGCTAAACTTCAAAAAGGGAAATCGAAAGAAAGCGAACCTCATAAGCAATAATATTAATGAGATTTATTGTTTTATCATTTTAATATTAAATTTAGTGTGAGTACAAGAAAACCACTTGAGAATTTTTTACAGAAAAGGTTAGAAGTGTTCGAAATGTGGTGTTACAGGCGAATGATGAGAATACTGTGGTTAGAGAGAGTTAGAAATGAGGAGGTATTAGAACGAGTAGATGAACAGAAGGCTCTATAAAATTCAGTAAAAAAATTGACGACATAGGTTGGTACGATACCGTCTCAGACATGAAAGGCTAATTATTAGAGACATATTGGAAGCACAAACAAGAGTTAAGAGGAGTACAGGTAGATCTAAATTAGATTATTATTCACAAATAGTTAAGGATGTGAGACATTTGAGTTTTAAAGAAATGCAAAGATTAGCTCAGGATTAGTGAAGGTGCGTATCCAACCAGTCTTAGAACTGACGACCTTATGATAATGACAACTGTGAACCTTTTCATCAGTTTCATTTTTGGCGTCACTCGCTTTACTACCTAGACATTCCAGCGATTCGCGAAACACATAATTTAACCCACCCTAGCTATTATTGCCTCTGTTGAGCAGAAGAACGTTTTTATAAAATTCCAAAGTAATTGTAAAGTAAAAAATAAATGATTATCATTTTTCTTTTTAATACTTGAAAAATTGTATGTCATACTAACATAAGAGTAGGACATTGATTGTTGCTATTTAGTCCGTTAAAATATACAAACATCTGCTTTTGTGCTTAAAATGTTGCTCCTATTTTTTGCGTCTACTTAAACAGAAACCAGCAGAAATTTGCAATTTACATTCGAAAACTACAAAATTCTTCTGCTCAAATCGACTATTATAATTAGATTAGAAGATTACCAGCTGTAATATCTACTTCGATTTTGTTATGATAAGAATTTATTTCCTTAAGTATCCGGTGTGTACGTACCGTACTCAAATACTAGTTATATTTTAAGTTTAAATTGGAAACTGTCCATTTCAAATTGAAAACATTTTTTGGCTTTGTTGGTTTGTTTGCGGAAAATATAAACTTAATAATAATTTTAATTGCATCAACACACTTGGCTTCCAAATTGTATAGACCTGCCAGGACACATCAAATAAATTAGTCATGGTACAGATTTAGCATTTCAATATTGATTAATCTCTAAAGTTAACTATATCGATCCAATTTTAATCAAATGATATAAATATTTGTTTCTACTATAGAATCCTGTTTGATCACGGTTGTTACTAATATTTCAATTTATGTATTTAAGATGAATATAGTTCATAAATAGATGACTTACCCAACATTTTTTAATGATGTACCACATGTTGAACATTTGAAACACTCCACGTGTAAATTCTTCTCCTTAATTCGTACAAACACTCCACTGTAATAAGAAAGATCAAAATTTTAATAAAAAACCAGTGCATTAAGTAGACATTTATAAAATATGTACACGTACTAGTATATAAACTGTAAGCCATCTAAAGTGACGGCTGAAGTAATTAAACTTCCAGAAAAATTAAAAAATTATTTTGTCGAATGACTAATATAAGCAGAAATAAGAAGGACGGCCGGAATTTCATTTAGGGACAATTTTGAGGGACAATAACCCTTATTGAGTTTATTCTTGCAGCTGAAATTCAAAAAAAATGTTGTACTGCCTGCACATCTCCCACATTTCGATAAAAGAGGGTAGTGGAATTCGTTTGAATACACCTTTCTGAAAACTTTTTTTACCTTTGTAGGAACAGGTTCCTAACAGAATATAAAATGTGTTTCGTTTGAATAGTGCTATAAAGTTGTAATTACACTTAGGCATGAACAAATGCGGTCTATCTTTCTCAGTTTTACAGCATAAGACGTCGCTTTAGATGACTTAGAGTTTACATATGAAGCTTCATTAATTCCAACAGAAAAAGCATTAGACGTTTTATAATATCTACTACAAAAAGCATATAAGATGTAGGCAGATAATTGTAGGTACTACCTTCGAAATATCATCAATAAGACATAAAGCCCTGAATTCACTTGAATCATAGATGTTGTTCTTTATAGTATAGATGTTATGTATACGATAATATATAATTAAGTGTTTTATTAATGATTTTAATCAGCCTACTCTTGAAAATATTCACAGGTAAGTACTTAAGTGTACAAGGTCTGTTCAAAAAGTATCGCGAATTTTGAATTTCCGCGGGTTACGTATGTTAATTGCTCAATTTCGACCAAAAACAGCATCGCATTAACATTGCTAAGGAGCTGTTAGACTAGGTCCGCGACGATACAAATTTTCTCCAGAGGGTCATAACTGGCTTCGAATCATGGATTTATGGTTATGACGTCAAAAGCAAAGCTCAGTCATCCCAATGGAAGCTACTGCACGAGCCAAGACTGAAAAAAGCGCCCCAAGTTAGGTCGAATATGAAGGTTTTGCATAGTTTTCTTCGATTGCAGGGACGTATTGCATCATAAGTTCTTTTCACAAAGTAGAACGGTCAATAAGGAATATTACCTGCAAGTTATGCTCAATTTGCGCGATTCAATCTGCCAAAAACGTCCCAATTTGTGGAAAAACAAAAATTGGCTTATCCACCATGATAACGCCCCTGCTCACACACCGTTGCTTGTGCCCAAATTTTTGGTTAAAGCAATACACTAATAATGCTGCAGCGACTGTATTCCCCAGATCTGACCCCCTGTGACTTTTTCTTGTTCCCTAAACTGAAGAGGCTCATGAAAGAACGACTCTACTCTGCGATTAAGAAGGAGCTGAACAAGATCACAAGAAATGATTTTTGAAGTGCTCCAGGATTAAAAGAAAACGTTGGCGCAAGTGTCTAATGTCTAAGGGGGGTTACTTTTAAAGGGACAAAATATCTATTGATGAATAAATACATAATTTTTTAACGAACACAAAATTCGCTATACTTTTTAAACAGACCTCGTATTATTTGATGATTTGCGGATTAACAGAAACAATGAAAGCAAAAGTACGAGTAAGCATGACAGATGCATGTAAAAAGGTATTAGCACATTTACGGACAAAATAAGTTGAGAACGAGGAATAAAAACCGGAACTGTTTTGACGATTATTTCACAGGTTTCAACAACTCCCATATCAATTTTAATGATCAGTCAAAGCATCAAATTCATGTGACAATACAACAACTAAGTTGGTAAGTACTGAAAATCGGATTTTCTGAAATTTTCCAGTCATCACAAGAATTAGGTAGTATAATATTTACTAAAACAATCATTAGAAAGAGTTTCGCGCTTTCGAAAATGTTAACAAATAACATCAATTCTACTTATAATTCTTATTTGGTATCAGAATTAGCTTCAGATTTTCATGATGTACGTATTTTGTGTAAATTAAGTGGTGTATATTGGGAGCACGGCTTAGATACACATGAGGAGGTATTAAAAGAAAGGCGACAATTGCCGCAATGGAAGTCAATAATTTGTATATCAACTAAAATACCTAGTAAATTTATTTCTGTTAGGATTTTGCTTTTACAAATTCGGGTCCAAATTATAATTTTTATTATTTTCGCTTACGAAGCAGCAGGAGGCTAGTGGGATAAATTGTAAATATCGGTTTAATATTAGGAAAAGAAGAGTGATGCTTAGTTTGTATAAAGAGCAACAGGCAGTTATGGAGATAGAGCTGCAATGTAGAGAAGTAAATATTAAGAAAAGAGTCAGACAGGGATGCACACTGTCACCATCACTTTTTAATCTATACAATCAACATCATTAAAGACAGTATAAACGTAGGGATAGAAATACAGGGGCAAAATATTAATATGCTTAGATTTGCAGAGTATCCAGCAGTAGTAGCATCTAACAAGGAAGAGTTAGAGACAGCTTTAAATAAAATGGAAGCAGTATTGACAAAACAGTACTGTATGAAAATATATAAAATTAGAATAAAAATACTGGTATTTAAGGGTAGAAAAAGTAGGGAAAAAGCGAATATAATGGTAGGAGAAGAAAAATTAGAACTGGCCTATTTTAGGTATTTAGGTGGTCAGAGACGTCAGGTCGGAAGGAGTAGTAGAGATATAAAGCAGAGGATAGCACAGGGTCGAGTCGCCTTCAATAAAAAGAAGTCACTTCTATGCTCGCTAACTGTAAATTTATATTCGATGTTTGTATGTATGTATGTTTGTAGCACGGCTCTGTACGGGTGTACAGTAGGCGCGACGGAAGGTTAGAAGCGTTCGAAATGTGGTGTTACAGGCGAATGATGAGGATACCGTTGATAGAGAAGTTACGAGTGGTAGAGGTTGACCTAGATTAGATTATTGTTCGTAAATAGTTAAGGATATCGGTTGTCCTAGTTTTAGGGAAATGCGAAGATTAGCTCAGGATAGGAAGGAGTGGAGGTGCGTGTCCAACCAATCTTTGGACTGACGACCTTACGATGACGGTCTAGCAACATTTTTCGTTTTCATTTTCTTCGTGTATGAATATATATCGGTCATATTTCAGGAATTGTCAAAAACTGTGAATGATTGTATCGTCATGGTTTCTACAACGTAACAGACTAATGAACAACATCAACATCCATCCAACACACGTGCGTTGGACTTACACTATAACCCTTTCGCAGTCTGAGCATTTGGTAACCTGCTGCTCGGCAGGATTATCAGAATTTGGGGGGTTGTCGAAATGAGTTGGACCTCCCCCAGTTCGATTAACCGGTACAGAATGTTCGCTAACAGGCGTGGAATAGCCGCCAACTGCATGACTATGCGTAGCGTAAAAATCAGACCGTGTTACTGCCGGCAAAATGTGTACACAATCAGCAAAAAACTTTCGTAATGACTGCCCAATGTGAATAATTAGTTACTCAACAGTACCCGTTGAAATGTATGTGAAATCTTGTAGATATCAGATGTATCAGTACAAAATTACTGCGTTTAGTTTTGGCCAAAAGTCAATATTACAATTTACCATTTAATGTATTGGCTAAACACAAAAATATATGGAGGTTATAACATCCCTCAGATGGAGTGTGCAGTGCAGTTTTGAGAACAGTAAAAGTTAAAAATGACAGTTCCATTTTCTGACCACCTGTTAGCGCCACTTATAATGTTGGCGTCTTCTAAGCGGAAGGCATTTTCTGTTATGGAACTTAAGAATTACGAATCTGCAGTTACAGTTTATCGGTGTGGGATTAGAGATTGCAATTAAAACTCATACGGAATACAGGCTGAACTCTAAATACAAATTCGCGCTTCGCAAACTGTAAAGCACAAAACCCTTTTTGTTAAGAAGACGCTATCTTTGTAAGTAGTGCTACCAAGCGTATAAAAGAGAAACAAAAGAGTATTTTACACAATGTGATACAGTACGAAATCCTACATATTATTTTGTAAGAATAACCTAGGGTAAATAGAATCATTAAACAATCAAAATGGGCCAAATGGCAATCGATTTGTAGAATAGAAAAGTTCAGACCGTTAAAATATCAAATACGAATTGAAAAATCCTTCGATACTGAGAATTGCTCTTTAAAAGAATAATTTCAAACTACCATAAAATGTTTCCAGCTTTGAGTAAAAGGGAAAATGTTAGTTTTATTACATTTCGTAACTTACAATTTTAATTTGGAGTTAATCATCAAAAGCAAAGGACTAAATTCACGATTTTTAAAACTATTCAAATTAGTTCTTTTTAGTATAATTTCGACACGTTACACAACAGTGTAAGTGGAGAAATCTCCACGAGACTTTGGGTGCACGAACTAAGACAACCAAATATTTGGTATTCAGATTTCGGCTAGACTACTCAAAATAAATAAAAAGTTAATTAAAATATCTTATATATCGCAAATAAATAGATTATCTTAGTAAACAGAAATTATTTGACAATATATCTGGAGCTGCTACATTAATTATTTACCATATTCCTCATAATAATGAATTGCTGTTCATAGAAACAGAAGATGTATATAAATTTCCATTGACGACCGGTATTAATACGTACAAAATTTCATACATTTCAAGAGTACGTTGATAAAATGTGATTTTTTTAAAAGTGGTATTGAAAAAATGATCAGTCCAAGCGGCGAAGCGTCCCCCTCCTTTGCTGCAGATGAAGAAACCTGTCTATGGGCTATAAAATACTTACACGATGAGGCGCTCACATTCAGCACAAATATTTTGACCAGGTGGAAGAGTTGGATTCGAAGGAGCCGGTTTGTTTTCTGGAGCTTTTACAGGTCTTAACCCTGCAATGCCCAATGGAGACGGTGTTGTCACAACACCCGCGTCCAGAGATTCGTGAGCTGGATTAAAATTTGATCAAGTTTGCGAAAATTATATTGAGGAAAAAGGTGAAGCAAAACAATCCTAGATCAAATTAAATATGCACCAAAATAATATATAATTAATAAACACTAGTCTATAAAGGGATTTTTTTGGCTTCAGTTATAAACTTATACAGTACTATACAAAATAAATAGTTGAAGTATTTTGGGTAAAGGTTAAAAAACGGTCCTGAATATACAAGTATAATATTTAGAACATTTTATTATTATTAGATTATGAAACTCTTTATAGATCTCACCTACATCTTCAATTAAAATATCACATCTTAATATTGCTACCATCTGACGATCGTTCAAAATCATCAGAAAGTGTTGAAATAAAAATTCATATTTCGGGCTACAGCTTTGAAAGGCTAATTAATTTTTTATCTGTAAACATGTAGGTACTGTAGCCAGAAATAATCAGAAATAAAAACTGAATAAGAAATATTTTTACCATTTTTTCAGTTTTTAAAATTTATAAGCAGCCTATGAAAACTGTTTAATCGTGCTAATTTTGTTAAGAGTTTTCATATAAATCATTACAAAGTAATAGATTTTCATGCGAGATTAATAATAAAATTGTCGCTTTTTATGTCGCTCTAATGTACACGTATAAAACTAAATTTGCAAGTTTCAATTGTAAATGATTGAATTTGCAGTAGAAATAGAATCTATTAGGTAACTTGTAATAATTTCAATTTTGACATGTTTTTTTTTAATTATTTCAAGTTTCTTAATTTACAATTAAATTTCTAATATCAACTAAAATACGTTGTAAATTTATTTCTGCTAGGATTTTACTTTTACAAATTCGAGTCCAAATTGTAATTTTTATTATTTTGGCTTACGAAGTAACGAGCTAGTGGGATAAATTATAAATATCCCTTTAATATCTAGGTAAATTTTCTTCGTGTACAGACCCAAATATGTTGCTTATGAAACTGAACTTCTATCGAAATCCTTTTTTTAGCTATTTTAATTAATTTTTGAGAAGCAACTCCAACCGACCAACGACGGCCTTTAGGCCTAAATCAGGACAGTACCAGTCTATTTAGTTCTTGGTAGACTATTTTTTAAAATTACCAAATTCGGACCGCATACTTCCGAAAAATCACTCACTAAACCAAACGGAATATGTACAAACCAGAATAAAGCAGTTTTTGCTGTTCCTTTACATTTTGATTTCTTCTAGCATCGCAAATGTTTTTCGATAACGTCGCATATTTTTTGATACACATTGTCGTGTTTATGAAGCTGAATTAATTAATTTTAAATGCCACATTTCTAGAGCTAAACTGCAGCATACAGCTGTGTTCGTACCAAGACTAGTTGAATCTTCAAATATAAATTTGATTTAATTTGGACTTGGTAAAAGTTATTCATAATGCAAAAAGGCTATATAAACCAGGGCGGAAAACCTTTCAAAATTAGAATCAATGAGACATCTCATAAGTTTACAAAATAAAGCAAAATTCCAATTACTTGTCTTAACGATTTACAATTAGAAAGCCATCCATTTAATGAAAACTATCAAATTTTACATGTTTCAGGTAAAAGGTCTAAATTGAATACGTTAATGTGAATAGATTAAACATTTGCGATTCAAATTTGCTATTAAATGATCAAGCAAACTCGTCATTCCTAATTATTCAAATATCACGCTCTTCTCCGTATGTTATACTATAGATGTAAATTATTTTGTATCCAATGTAAAAACTGTGGAATTTCAATTTACATTATTCTTCGTTCACTTAAGGTGAGTGCAGAATGTAATACTACGATTTTATACGATAAACATACTAAAATAACTTCACTAATGAAAAAAGTTTTAAGAACGCTACAATTTACCTGGTTCTGGTGATTTAGGATCCAATTCATCTTCTTTGACGTATCTGAGAACATTGCTCTTCGATGCATCGTATGTTTTTTCATTTTTCTTAAAGTTGACCCTTTAAAAGTAGAAAAATAATATAAATATAAGCATATACTTTCTTTTGTTTGTTTTAGCTCACCCTAAAACCCCATTAGCTAGAACTTCCGCTTGGGCAGAGAGCGTTTCTGCAATCGTATCTTCTGAATATAAGTTTACTGGTGAATTGTACTGCTTATTAACTAACTTTGGTCCAAGTCCATTTACCTGAAATAGATACCTAAATTTTTACCAATCCAACAACGGCGGTATATTAGGGATGTTATTTACGGAAATGTAATGCTTATGGTATATTCTGATAAAGGATTAAATGTATGAATAATACAGACACTTACAGCACCACCACCAAATGGTTTAGCTGAAACGTTGTGTCCAGTACCAACAGAACCCCAATTGTCTGACTTTGGTGCTGCTAAAGATGTTTTAGTTACGGGCGCGACATTGCTTGGAGGTACGTGTGGCTTTGGAGATGATAAGGAACCTGTTGGAATGACTGCTGGCTTCCAAGTAGAACCACCTCTAAGATTAGAAAGAAATAATATTTTTACATGTATATAGGTATATCTAAAGAAATTTTCTATTATCCAAAAAGGATGGGTGCGGCGAAAAAGTTAAAAACCTTTAGAAAGAAAAGGAGAAAAAGGGGCGTTATAAAAGTCAATAAGGAAAAGGACAGAAAGAGGGCACCTCTTGAAGCAGAAAAGGTTGATTAGAAATAGAAGAGATTAGAAGCATGTTGAGAAGTGAAGGATCTGGATTAGCTGGATTAGATTATTGTTCACAAATAGTTAGGTATGTGAGATGCTGTAGTTCTAGGAAGAAAATATAAAGACTAAGTAAGAATAGGAAAGGGCGGAGGTGCGTGTCTAACCAGTCTGGAGACTGACAATCGTAAGATGATGAGCGTGCTTCTTGTATGTGCTCTTATATGGAACACGCTAAAATGTTTGTAGAAAATGGACGATATTCAAGAAAATTACGTATCAACCTGATTTAGTAAAGACCAAGACGAAGACTGACCAACTCTGAATATGCAAGACCAAGTCCATATACGCAAGACTAAACAAAAAAATATTACTTCCGATTGAATTATAGTTAAACTATTTGAAGCAGCTTTAATACTTTACTAAGTTTTAACATTTATCATCATAAGGTCGTCAGTCCTAAGACTGCTTGGACACGCACCTCCACTCTTTCCTATCCTTAGCTAATCTCCGCATTTCCCTAAATCTAGAACCCACATCCTTATCCTTAACTATTTGCGAACAGTAATCTGATCTAGGTCTACCTTTACCCTTCCTAACTACCGTTTTTCCTCTAATATATCTCTGACTAAACCTTCATGCTTGAGAAGGTGTCCTACCGGATAATGCCTAGTTCCCTCCCATATACCTGTTTTTAATTAGGGTTAAAATTTTCGGTATGTCGAATTCCCTCCTAATTATACATCAATTGCCCAACGGCGGCGGACCTTGAGAGCTAATTGCCACTATAAAGCCATAAAGAGTTAATTAAATAATACAGCCTCACATCACATATTAATCTTAATATTATTCATATATTATAGACACCACAATAACAATAATAACTTTATCAGACTGTCCTTCTATTGGTCAAATACAAGACAAACTAGAACTAATAAAGTTTTTCTGGATGATTGCATCAAAAAGCTAGACGCACACGAATTTCCAAACATTGAATTTGTTAAGGTAGTGGGAAACCATTTTAAAATTAAATAAATAAACATTTCATAACTGATATGTGTTTTTTTTTCTGAAATTATTTTATCTTTAATTTACTGAAGTACTGCAGTGAACTATAAATATATATTTATTTTCGATAAAGGGAAGTCGACATCTATATTTTAACCAAAACTACCTGCGGGAGGGATTTGGCATCACCGGTCCTACCAACCTATCTCGCCTATTTCTAATTGACTTCCATAGAGTCCTCTGTTCTCCTATTCTTTCTAATTTCTAACCTTCTCTATCCACGGTATATTTTAACACAAAATATAAAAAAAAGAAACTTTACCACTGTTTGAAAAAAAAGGATCTACAAGAATGTCCTCGGAGTTAGTGTTCTTTATTCCTATGTCCGAATAACACATGATTGAAATATAGAAACTAACAATTTTTTGTTCGATGTGTTTACTTCTTTCATGTACCTTGTACTATATTGTTCTTTAAAAGGTCAATGTATGTATTGGAAGAAGAGTAAGTTCTCGAGTTTTCATAACTCACAACTACCAACAATTTTCTTTAGAAGTCATGACAAGCACGCATGTATGACAAAAACATTTGAGACAAGACCGAGACCAAGACTGGTCTTGCTTTACTCATCACTATTGTGCAAACGTTTACAGGAAAGTCAGTGCTATAAGAATAAAGTCTAAACCTAAGAGTTGCGAGAGAATCGTGGTAAAATTAATTCAACTGGATCTTCTCAGGATTTGTTACTATTCAGGCTTTTACTTTACACAAATACTATCGGTTGAAATAATATCTGTAGATACACTCATGTACCACTAAAATCAAGCCAAAACACCTTCTTAAACCTACCTTTGTACTGTGACATCAAACGATGGGCCTGCTCTAACTATAACATCCTGGGCATCTTTGTGTCGAAGGTTAAATACATCTGTATTGTTTACTCTAATAACGGAATCGCCAGCAATTAGTCCTGCTCGTTCTGCTGGTGATCCAACATTTACCTGAAACAGATGAAGAAAAAATAGATAGGTACAATAAGTTTATTTATTTCACTCAATTATCAAATAATAACCATTGATATGCAATAATAAACAACCACGAAAAGTTTTTTGGATTATCCTCTCCTTAATCTAATATAGCTTCCGATTGATTGCAAAAATATCTCGACTTAAAAACACCAATAGATAATCCGTTGTGTTTGCAGATGCAAATGTTACTGATCGTATTTTTAAGTGTGTACAGATGTATGGTTCGTACGAACGGTTGTAAAAATAAATTAAACAGAAAACAACAGATGAAACAAAACACACCTGCTTATAAGGGTATAAATGCTTCAACGGATAATTGCATCGTTAAATAGATCTGTATATATGTAAAAGTACTTCAGACATCCATATTGTGGACGTAAGTACCCAAATTTACACCATAGCACCCATCATTGGGTTCTAAATGATATTAAGATTCTTTTACACATGGTACTATTTATGAATCGAAAAATAACTTTACTAGGGGCTAGATTGCGTTAAGCTTTTCTTTAACATTCAATTTTTCACTTCCGCCCCATGCGCACTCACCAGAAACACCTTTCTAGTGTTGTATGAAAAGTCATACCCGCAACTACTACCCACTTTCCACTCTTTTACATAATGCACGAGGGTGCTATATTTACAATAATTTGACGAGTTCTACGTAGTATATTGCAGTTTATTGTACCTATAATACAGGGATTGTTGTATATTACGTATGTATATATAAAAGGTTTTAACGATTTTTGCAGAATTCATTGCATAGGATTTTAGGTCAACAATTTGATTTAACAAAATCCTATTTCAAGATGTAACTAATTTATGTTTTTCTTGTATGGGGTGTTTTCATAAAAAAAAAAACTAGTGCGCCGGGGCCCAAACTACCCTTTCGTTTCTTTCTTACTATTTGGATTGTATAATACCAGCAAATAGACAATAAATATGGTAACGAAATATAAAAATTGAAAAACATACATCATTCTTACAATTTTATTACCTTTTAAATAACACCTTTAAATTTTTGCTTTTCTTTTTCAGTCCATAAAACACGATTTTCGCATACTGCGTTCTTAGTGCACCCGTATGTAATAGTCAAGAAAATCATTAAACGTCATTCAAATCTACCCAATATTTTCGACTTGATATATTCTCGATGTACATACGTAACCGTTTCACCCACTAATTTCTAAGATGCGTTACAAAAGTTGTTACAAAAGAAAATCCGAAATTCTATCGAACTTTTAAATTTAAAATTTACGAGAAATTAACACATTAAGTATAAGGACAAGTAAAAAGTACATAAATAAATAAATAATCATCCAACAACAATGCTTTGTCCAAGTCTGTTTGCTTTCCGTGCTTCTTGAAGTTTTGTTCGCAATGCAATAAGTTCAGGTGTCAATTCCAAGTGTACAATTCTTTTCTTTTTCTTTTTCTTCAACTTAACAAATCTTGCATCTTTTATGTACAACTTGACGCTCTCTATCATCTGCTGCTGTCTGTGTTTTTCTTCTGATATTCTTTTTCTCTTGTTCTCTAACTCCTCTTTAAGTTCCATTCTCATAATAGACAGGCGTTCCTTTAATTCCGCGATGCTCATTTCACATAACAGGCCAAGATTTGGAGTCTCTGTCGGGTCAAACTCTTTGACATGCAAAATTCTAACTTGCTGCAGCGATCTCAGTTCTTGAATCAGCTGAGCCCTCTCCTGCAGTTCTCTCTCCCGTTCCATATAGGCTTGTTGAAGGAGACTCTTATTTTCGGCGTCAAGAAGTGCAGCATTTTGTCTTGAAAATAAAATCATTTTTGCATTAATGAGCATAAATCAACTTTTTAGGATTTTAAAAATCCACGAACTGCGTATTAGGAACCTACCACGCTTTAGGTACAATTTTTTGAGAAAAAAAGAGGAATTTATTCAAAAAGTTTTATTTAATAGGTACTTTTGAAGTAAAACTTCTTGTGCGTCACCAGAGCTTAGACAATTCGTGGAGTGTGATTTTGTGGAATGAAAAGTTATATGCTACAAAAGGGAATTATACAATGGAACATATCCCCTCTCCTTTTACTGACATATGAAACACTTACATTATCTCTGACGTATGTGAATGTATATATGTATACACATTATACGACGTGGCGGAATCGCAAGATTAGATAGATTTTTTTTATTCAATACACTTTACGACATAACAATTACACCGATTCCTACACGAGAGTTATTAACAACCTGCAAACCGAATTCGCTAAAAGAACTATTGGTAACAGATAACAATATCCTTAACTCAACACAAAACCCTGATCTACGTACCCAGAAGAACGGCACGTAAGCTGAAAGCAAATCCCTTATCTCCCGTCAAACTATTGGCGATTCACTCGACCTCCTCGACGAATTGAGCGAATACTACGAAGCGTCTTCAAGTCCCTCAAATAGCACCCGCCACACAACACACACACATAATTCAACAAAGCATCATAATCACAAAACATTCATAATTACACACGGACTAAGAGGACATTTCATGATTCTAAAACACCTGATGTAGAGGAGTTTAAGTTTGCAAGTTCTCTCCCAAAAGGACGTCGTACGGACAGCCTACAGTGTCTATTGAAGATTTCTGCTGTTCTACGAAATCAAAAAATATCAGTTACACCAATACTTTAAAATAAACTTGGACAATTACAGTATTCATTTACAAGAAGTTTTACTTCGGTCGTATGCACTGTTTTATTTATTTTGCGCTGCCGCGCCACTTCTTTCTCCTATGAGGGAGCATACGAATTTTTTGGAAGGATTGTAAGTGCAAATAATTTACCTCACTTGTGAATAACACGAATAACTGCACTTAGTAATATTTATTTACATATATACAGTTAATACATATATTGAAGACCCTGAACTTGATGATTACACTGATGCTACTAATTGTTGTCTGTTGTTGTCTTAATTGTTCTTATTTAATGTCTATTTTGATGTCTATTTATAACATAATCTCCACCCTGATAGAGGAAGGGCTGAAGGTGCTAACCAACTGGTTTCTAATATTATT
Organism: Agrilus planipennis; assembly: GCF_000699045.2. Classification (NCBI taxonomy): domain Eukaryota; kingdom Metazoa; phylum Arthropoda; class Insecta; order Coleoptera; family Buprestidae; genus Agrilus; species Agrilus planipennis. The sequence continues at coordinate 229,455 of NW_020442313.1, forward strand.
TAAGTACTTGAAGATAAAATATCTTAAAGATATTGTTACCTGCAAAGTTCGATACCCTAAAATTACACCTAAACCACTTACATATAATATTTGTAAAAACCAACAAAATTGAATATTTGAATTTCCAACTTAATGGTTCAAGGAAACGGCAGGTAAATGTACCCTGGTCTGAACATGCACCCTGGCATACACAAGCCAGCTTTTATAGGTTTTTATGTGTGATCTTTATAAATTTACAACACAAATTAAATAAAAATAGTGCAGTAGAAATAAATAAAAACCTTTTTTCAGCAATCATCTTTCGTTCAGCATCTTTTGCTCCTTTCTCAATACTTTTAGCCTGTTCAACAAGTTCCCTGATTTTCTTTTCTTCCTCTTCGCGCCATCTTTCTATTTCTTTCAGCAGTTCTAGCCTTTCCTCTTGGAATTTTTCCATTTTTAATTTATTCGTTTTCAGCAATTTCTTTTTTGCCAAAAGCGATTGCTCATAAGTCAGTAGTCCTTTCAAATGCTTTTTTTCAATTTCTTGTAACTGCCGAGCTTCCTCGTCCTTCCTAATCTCTTCTTCAATAGCTTGGGCAATGTTTATGTCGAATCCGCCACTTACAATATTCTCAATTTTCTCTATTTCCTTCTGTTGATCTTTAGATATGAGGGCTGCTTCTCTTAATAACGTCGTATTATTGGATTTTACAAAAACCGGCTTAAATGGAGGGACCGATTTGTGTTTAAAAGTAACGGAAGATGTTGGAACAACAGATTGAGTTTCAGAATCGGCTGCTGTAGTTTTTGATACGAATTTTGTAAGTTCTCTGGCACATTTGAATGAATTTTTCTGAGCCTCCAAGTACAATTGTCGAGCATTTTCTCTGTTTTCTGTTTTACATGCTTCCAACTTCTCCTCTATTTTAGAGGTCTTATTATACATGCTTCTTGGAATGTGAGAGCGTTTAAATGTACTGAGAGATAAAGTGGGAGTATTCCCTGGAGGTGCTGGGGTTCGCTTTACAACTGTGGCGCATTTTGGAGGATTAGGCTTAGTTGGCGGCTTGACGCGTGCCTGTTCTCTTTCGAACCTCTCACTCTCCCTTTCTTTCAACATCCATTCGAACGATGATGTGCATGACGTAAGTGGAACCATTATTTGTTCGAGTACAAAATCATTTTCGTATTTTCTGCATGCCATTTGAGCTATATCTATTAAATTATCTTCTTTTGTAAAGAACTGCAGCAGTCTATTGACTTCTTCAGAGGAGAACATTTTGAATGCGATTTTTATTGTCGTGTAGGAGCTTTTATGAAAAAAATTCATTATAACGTAAACCAAAACTGTTACATGTTCTTTATTTATCTGTCTCAATTTGTGAAACGACTTATATAACGCCACAGTTCCTTCATAGACACTGTAGAACCGCATCATTTGTAAAAAACTTTCGTAGTAGTAACTTTTCGTTTCGTTCGGTTCCTGTTCGTAAATTTCGCTTTTAATAAATTCGCTCGGCGTAACTTCTAAACATCTGTTGTATTCTTTTAAAAGACATGTCAGTTCCGTTATCAATTCACAAATATTTTGTTTCTTATTGTTCGACATCTTTCGGGCCCCGTTAAAGATCCTTGTCAGATGTATATGCCAAAAATACTTATTCGAAAACGAATAATGTTGGCCGTGACCATTTGCTTATTGTCATATTTTTAGTCTAAAGCTACTGTGGTTACGTGAAGTTAAATATACGTCTTGTAAACACCCTAAAAATAAATAATTACAAACGAAGTCGTTAACGTCACCTGTAACGTAAGAAATTTCAGATGGCACCTGAGATCATTCTGACGTTTCCATTAACGTCAAATTATTGTACGTATCACATCATAATGTATTAAGTGGGCCAAGGTTAATTGTTCAAACATAAATTCTAGGAACGATTATGTCCGCAATAAGACCAGATGACGTTGTACATGACTCAAAATCGAAAGCGTCCTAAGTATCAAAAATTTGAATGATACACATCTTTAGATAGAGTGTTCTTAACTAAAATTAGATTAGTGTTAAGGCAATAACTGGCGAAGAAATCGCGTAACGAACATACAAAAAGAAAACATAAACATAGTAAAATTAAGAACCTCCTTCCTACTTTCAAGTCGATTAATAAAACCTATCGGTCTATACGGTCACAATCATAAGGTCGTCAGTCTTAAGACTGGTTGGACACGTGCCTCTACTCCTTCTTATCCTGACCAACTCTTCGCATTTCCCTAAAACTATAACAACCCACATATCCGTAACAGTAATCTAATGTAGGTTTACCTCTACCCCTCCTAACTCCTGTTTCTGCCTCTAATATGTCTCTGACTAGACCTTCATGCCTGAGAAGGTGTCCTACGAACCTATCTCGCCTATTTTTTATTGACTTCCATAGAGTCCTCTGTGTTTAGATCTTTTCTTGGAAAGAGAAATCTCGAAATTGTAGAGAACTTAGAAATAGATTGTAAAATTAGAAAGTGCAGGAACAATTGCTAGGGGACTATTTTTTAACAGCATGCCGAGGGTGATCGGTCATGTCATAAATTGTAAGTAAAGTAGTTTTTTAGAAATCGCACCGTACCGTCACGAATGGACCCTGACTAAGTAACCGAGGGTGTGGGGTGGCGACGGTACTGGATACATTTTAACTTGAGTTTTTAAGACAGATTCAAATTGAACTCCAATAAAGACGGTTGACTTTGTAACAAAAAAAATAAAAAACTTTGTACTTGCACCAAAAATAAAAATTAATTCGAACTGCAATCTGTATTTTAATACAGCGTTTTAACAAGTGGTTAAGACGCAACACTCTGTTCTCCTATTCTTTTTAATACCTCTTCATTTCCTACCTCTATCCACAGTATCCTCATCATTCGCCTGTAACACCACATTTCGAACGCTTCTAACTTTTTCTTTTCCGCCGCACCCACTGTCCATGTTTCGCACCCGTACAGCGCCGCACTCCAAACACATCTTTTTCGAATTTTTAAATTAACCGTTCGCGAGTATAGAAGTGACTTCTTTTTATTGACCCTGCGCTACTCCTTAAGTCCTGATTTATCTGACTTCTTAGATACCTAAAATCAGTCACTTCTAATTTTTCGTCTCCTATCTTTATATTGGTTCTTACCCTACTTTTACTTGAGTGATTTTAGAAAATATGTAAAACGCATTATGAGTCCCTATAAAATGGGACCACCTGGGAAGTATACCCTTTTAAACAAAACAAAATTTCTAGAATGGGTCCAGGCGTCTTCGAGTAATTGGGGAACAGACATAAAAAAAACGATTTCGACGCATTGGGAATCTCCTTTTTTTAAAGTGGGTTAAAAACTTGATCAAAATAATAAAATTAAGATCTTGGTAAACAATTTACCAAAAAACATGTGGATGGCGATCAGATCTTAAAAGTTATTGTAGAGACTTATTCCTCTACTGGACGCCCTTCTGCGTATATCACCCCAGCTTTATCAACACTTAGGACACTGCTGCATACAGTAGGTCAAGGAGTGGATTTCTTCCCTCATTAACACACGTCATTCACAGGCGTACTACCACTCCAGGCATACCTAGCTACATCTGCAGTGGACTACCTGACTCACAAGATTTACATTTTACCTCCGACCTGCTGGCCATTCACCTTACACTTCCACAGGTCTTACATTTCAACAATATCAACAACACTTAAATTGCATAACATGTGTGCAATAAGCAATTTTCCTAATATTATCTATATTAACTCCCCTAACGGCAGCTTGCTCTCTCATCAGAGTATCCACCGCCCTTACTGCGCTTTAGACCATTTTCGATTCCGGGTCTTGGTCCATATTTCCTTGGATCACTTAGGCAAATGCTGGGGCAGTAATATTCCACAGATAATCTTTTATTCTCTTCTGAATTCATTTCGTCCGTCTCATCTTTGTCACCCAAACTACTACCCACCCATTCCCACGATTCCTGAAAGGAATCCTAAGAGGGCCTTTCACCCTACCTTCCGGTGTAGTCCGGAAGGACTGCCCGCCCACTAAAATTAGTGGCTGATGAGAATGAAACACCCAAAAGTTTTTTTTTTGACAGTCGACCTATAGCTTGTCTTTTGCAGCACTGCAATTATTGGAAGCACATCTACTTCATGAAGGGAGTTTAGGTTACCCTGATTCTATCTAATCTATCTTTTTGTACTATAATTATATATATAATTAATTAAATAGATCCCCATCACCTCTAACTATTCAATAAAAGCGGGTTTGAATACAATGCGTCACTTCTAACGAAGATTATCAAAACTAGAATTAACTATAGAAGCTAGGCAAATCGCGTTTTAACTTACATTGGACTTTCATGGTAACATATATAGATTATAAACAAATATTAATTCGCTAAATAGGGTAAATCTCACGCTGAGAGGTTTCCCATCACATCTTGCCGTATCGCGAAGGAGAGGTCCAAAACTTAAAAGAACTCCACATTAATGGGCGCCAGGGCCTGATCTAAGGGGGGCCAACTTTAATCTCACCATTGTTGCTAAATGATGTTTAAAATCGCATTAACATAACTTTAACAATGGATGTTAAACCGCGCTTATGTTGGCATGTTAATTGCTCTTAACATAAATCTTAACAATTGCGTTTGATCTATAACCATAAACTTAGTCTTAGAAGATTAAATATTGTTGCAATAGTTCGTTTGCATTTAACGCCTCCCTTAAAAGGCACCTAGTTAATAATAGAAATTGATGAAATGCCTTACAGAAAAAGAAAAACCGTAAACATAAAAACGATGAGAGGTTCTAAGGTTACCTACAATTTAAAATGAGACATAAGAGCTTCTGAATTGTTTGACGTCATATCCGCTATTGAAAATTTCATACGTGGGCTAAATTTACTCCCTGTTACGTCACTCGTTCTCAATGAACGCGAAAAAGTGTTGTGATTATGGCCAGCAGCGACATTCCAATTCTATACTTCAGCTTGCAAAACAACATTGACTACGAATAAATGCCAAAAACACAGACACATTCCTTTTTTATGAATAACGACACGAACATTTATCCCCAAAATTTTGTACCTGTGCATATGTACTTACGGCATTTATAACTACTTATAGGTTACGATAAATAAGAATAATTTCCTACTAAAAGGAAGAGCATCAAACTATTAAAATCTATACTCATTTAAGAAAAATAATTAAGAGTTGTGCGAATAACGTTTGAATCAAATCGAATCGATTATTGCCCTAAATTAGAATCGAATACTTATTCAAAATTACAAATTAAGTAATAGGTACGTAACACTAAATACTGGTATGCAAGAGAGAAAAGAGTAGAGAAAGAGTGAAATGGGGAGCGAAAATTTAGAAGAAGTGGTCGCCTTTAACAAAAAGAAGTTACTTCTAAGGTGTATATCTGGAGAACGGCGCTGTATGGGTGCGGAACGTGTACGGTGGACGCAGCAGAAAGGAAAAGGTTGGAAGCGTACGAAATGTGAAGTTACAGGCCAATGATGAAGATATCGTGAATAGAGAAGGTTAGAAATTAGAGAGTATTAGAAAGACTATGAGAGCAGGGGGTATTATGGAAGCCAATAAGAAATAAGTGAGATAGGTTGCCTTCTCCGGCATGAAGGGTTACTTATGTGCTAAGAGAAGAAAAGGTAGACATAGATTAGATTACTGTTCACTTCAAAGATAACGAATAATTGGATCTTCTTTTATTATTATTATTAATTTTCAATAAATAGTTGCATTTATTTAATACTTCTATGCTCGCAAACGGTTAATTTAGATATTCGAAAAAGGTTGTTAAAGGTGTATGTTTGGAGCGCGGCGTTGTACGAGAGCGAAACATGGACAGTGGCCGCGGCGGAAAAGAAAAAGTTAGAAACCTTCGAAATGTGGTGTTATAGGCGAATGATAAGGATAACGTGGGTAGAAAAGGTTAGAAATGAAGAGGTATTAGAAAGAAAAATAGAACAGAGGACTCTATGGAAGTCAATAAAAAATAGGCGAGATAGGTTGATACGACACCTTCTCAGGCATGAAGGTCTAGTCAGAGACATATTAGAGGCAGAAACAGGAGATAGGAGAGGTAGAGGTAGACCTAGGTTAGATTACTGTTCACAAATAGTTAAGGATGTGGGTTGTTTTAGTTTTAAGAAAATGCGAAGTTTAGCTCAGGATAGGAAAGAGTGGAGGTACGTGTCCAACCAGTCTTAAGACTGACGACCCTATGATGATGATGATTTAATAAATAAATAATTAAAGACATAATTATTAATACATGAACAACGAAATTTCTGGTACTGTTTACAGATTTTTCTTATGATAAATAAAGCAAAATACAAGCACCTTATTTTACTGTTCTTTTAAGAACTTTCTATTGGAAAATAGAGACATTCGAATTATAAAAATTGTATAAATATAGATAATAACATTTTCTGCGAGTCTAAGACACTTTACTAGGATAATATTTAATTAATTAGATGATTATTTCGCGAACTAAATATAAAACAGCATATATATATATACATGTACCTAAAGGTAAATCGCAACGTAAATAAAGTAATCAAAGTCATTTTAACGTCACAAAGGCCATACACAGAATACCGGAGTGTCCGATGCCACGAGTCATTAACCATTTTTTATTTCTTTTGTTATGCTGCAAGCGCACATTTTTGTCTTCTTACACAGTCTGGATTGTTTGAAGGTGAATCGGTTTCGTTCAGACAAGGTATTTTTTTAAGCACTAAAATGCCGCGGAATGCAAACATTATTACAATTTTATTCCTTACTTTGCAAGTATGCAATACTTTAAAGCATATGCTCTGATTAGGGGAAGATTTGGATTTCAGTTTAAATGGATTTAATTTAAATGAAATAAAAGTAATTGAAAAAAACAAGAAAAATGTAACAGACATAAAATATTTGCTACAATTTATAAATTCATGCAGCCTATTTTTGAGTCATTATCGCCATCTGCAAATAGTTTATTTAAATTTAAAGCAAATTACACATATACCTATAAATCATGGTTTATTGCATTTTTGATAAATGTTAAATTTGTTGTTGTAAAGTTCAATATTCGAATGCTATTCTATAACAAGGTTTGATTGTTTATAACGGCTATAGCTGTAGTTGCGTTCATCCTAACTAATATTAAACATAAATGCATTATACGCAAATGCGAATGTGAGTTTGTTTGTTTGCTACCATTTCACGCCTTAACTACTCAATCAATCTTCATGAAATTTTGTATAGATATTGTCAGGACTACAGAAATTGACATAGGGTGCCTTTTATCTAGAAGAAAAATACCGATTCAGATAGTTTCAATTAGTTTTATCTGGTCGTTCATGATTTTTTACACGTATTAAGACATCAACAAAAGCGAAACCGCGGGTAAGATCTAGTTTAAAATAAGCTGTACTGGAGACTCCCACGATGTCTCATCATCACCGAGTTTCTCACTAAATGGTTTTTCTCAATGCATCCCTGTAGTTATTAATCATGTGAACAGCGCCACATTGAACCTTTTCGATGTTTTTGAGTTTTCTTATAAACACAAGTACTTAAATACATCTGCAAGATGCTCGTCCGCAAAAGGACGAACTTTACAAAATTATTTTCATGGCTAGCGCTTTAGTCATTCATACACGAGCCGTATAACCAATCGTCCCGTACTCTTTTTTAATGAATATAGAATTACAGGATCTTTAGTTTGATATGTGACACATGTACACGCAATTGCGACCTACTCAAACCTTACTTCCGAATTGTTATTATAAATGCATAGATATTAAATATTAATGTGAAAATTCATTTTCAATTTTCCATCCACTAAAAACAACATCGGGTTAATAAGGGAAAATTTTTTGTTGCTGTTATCACACCCCCGCCGGGAATCGAACCCGCGACCTTTGGCTTGATACACCAATGCTGACCACTAAGCTACGAAAGATGACAACAGCAACCACAACAAACCGACCCTACAAGGTTACAGATCCGTCGATTTTTTCCTTCAGGGGTGTGACAACAACAGCAACAAAATTTTTTCCCTCATTAACCTGAAGTAGTTTCTAGTGGATAGAAAATTGAAAATGAATTTTCACATTAATATTTCTTATTAAGCACTATTAATAATTAAAAATCTTATTGCATAGATACTCTTTTTATTATAAGTGATAATAAACCCGCGCATGAGTAGAACAAGATCGTATTTTACCCTCTTTAGCCGCTAACTTCATTTGTGTATTATCGGAGTGAATTTAGAAGCAAAAGCGTCCGATGCTTTATATCTGCCAGGCACGAAGGCTAATGGACTAATTTACTGTTATTCTTATTTCTTTTCTATTTTCGATGGGTGGTATAGTAATTAATAGAAATACAGTGTAAGAGAATTTCGCATCATACTTTAAGTGCAATTCTGCATCTGCGAAAACCCGCGTACCGTAACAGGAAATAAGCCAGACAAGAAAAATTAATTCGCAGAAATTCTTTTGCATGCAGACTATGTAACCATTACACGAACTAAATTGCTATTCGTCTCTTGACAGTACCAATTTTAAAACAATTAATAACAAAGTTGCAGTTAAAATATATGTAGAACACATCAATAAATTACACTACTTATAAGCACCTTTTCTTATAAATATAAATATTANTAAACATATATAAAACATCATTTTATTCCACAAAAACGTAGACTGTAAATTATTTTTAATAGTAAGTGCCTACGGTCGAACTACTGTGACTCTTCTATAACTTTTATAAATCGAATCTTTTTCTAACACGAAAATAGTCTGACATACGTATTGTTTTACGTTTATTCCAAACTCTCTATTTCTCTGGAGTTTTTCTGTAACTTAAGATTCGAGTGCTGGTTTTAGATTCTAAATTGGTTATTTAATTCAAATTTCTTTTAATTTTGTTCGGAATAATCAGCTGCAGCGATAATCAATGGCTTTAGTTTTTAAGCAGAACTGTGATCATCATAAACTTTCATTGCGTCACTCCATATTATTTTATAAAAAACTTCACAAAAGGGGTTAAGTTAGGGTCATTTGGTTACGGTAGGAAAAGTCAACACAAATCACTGATATTGTATGGCATCGTGAATTGACATTGAAAGGGTTATTAGCGGTGGAGTCAACAACAAACGAAACTAAAATTAAAAAATTTGATGGTAAAACAAGAATTTTCCCTAACTCGAATTTTCTTTAACTCGAAATTAAGATAAAGCAATAAAAAGTAATAAATTTTCCGACAGATTTCAAATTAACAGACATGTCTACCTACAAGGTGAGATTAGTAGGAGATTGTAGTGGGAGATTAATAAGATAATCTAATCAATAGAAACTGTTGGATGGAGGTACTTTAAGACCACCAAAAAATTAAACTTTCCTCTATTTTTGTAAATAACTAAAATAATTAGTTTTAAATGAGCAATGAGAAAAACTCATGTTCATATTTTATTAATTTCAAACGTATCAAGATGTAGGAGTTGTGAAAAGGCAACATTCTAAATTTCTAAATTATAAGACAATAACTGATTACCTGATTACCTCTTCACTAAATAGAAACTTAATTCAGATATTAAGTTTTCGGGTTCCCATTGACCGCCAAGCTAAAAAGATGAGTGTAATTGTTTTCTGAATTAGGTTCCCCAGCTGAGCTTTACAAAAAATTTGTAGGAACGAATTAAGTGCTTGGTCAGAACGTCATACCGCAAATCTTAGGCAAGGACTTTTTACTAAGGAACCTTTTTGTCCAACGTAAAATACTCACAGATCAAATTAATATGAACGAATCAAGTTTAAAGTCTTCACCGAGTTCTATGCTGAGCTGGCACTCGATATTTTATTTTAGCTGAAAACATAATATTACTGAAAGGGAAAAATCAGGAGGATCAAAAAAGAATTAGAACTCCAGTGAAAAGAAAAAATAATGGAAGAAGTTACAGAGGTCAACTACGTAGGATTCGTACTGTCAAAACGATAATGGGGTAGGTGGACTCAAAAAACTGAGGAAGAAAGGTAACGGGTAATGGGAAAGATATGGCGAATTGGACAAAGAAATCTCAAAGAAAGTTGAAAAAAAAGAATGTTCTTAGAAAATATATTATTGTATGGAGCGAAAATATGGGGGTGGGAACAAAGAAAAAAAATTGAAAGCATTCAGAATATATAGATACATAAGATTGATTTTAAAATTAAATAGAAATATACCATAATAACTATTAAAAGAATAAACAAAAACAGAAAAATTGGCCATAAAATATTCGAAAAGAGCTTCCCTATACAAAAATTTTCAGCCTCTCTCCAGTTTCTGAGAGTGTTTCAGTCTTTCAGCGTCTCTCACAGTCTTTCATAGTCTCTCAGTTATTGCCTAGGTGTTTTTATGGATCTCTCACAGTCTCTGTATGAGAGACTCGAACAATAAAATTGTTAATTCAGAAATTCGAGTCTCTCACAGAGTGACTGAATGAATAAAACTGGAAAATTGAGAGACTCGAGTCTCTCGTAGAAAGACTGGGATCTCTGAAATATGTTGAACTTAGAAAATTTTAACCATGTCTATCGAGACATCACCTATTGAGAGATTTGAGTCTCTTGTTCAGAGATTCGAGTCTCTCGTTCAGAGACTGGATACGAAATTATGATCTCTTCATGAGCGACTCGAGTCTCTCGTTCAGAGATTCTAAACAGTTTTTTTGACAGTCTCTCAACAGTCTCTCGACAGTCTCTCTTAGCGACACCAGAGAAAGTTGATGAGAGACGGAGACTCAAGTCTCGCTTTCAGAGACTCTGAGAGACTGAACATTTTTGAAGGTATGGAGTATGAAGAAAAAGTGTTAAATTCAGAACACAATATGTTATTAAAAGAATGTATATAAGTTGAAAAATATATAACGAATATTCAAACTGAAGAAAAAAAAATCACAAGGAAAAAAGATGGAAAAGGAAGAGAAAAATGTTTTACTGGAAAGAGGATGAGCGATCAAGCACTACAGATGGAAACTGAAAAAAGACAGAAATGTAAAGAAAGAGCTGAAAAGTTTAACTAAAGACATTAATAAGCAAAAAATAAGAAACTGAAAATTCGTACAGGAATATAAAAAAATATAAAAAGAAAAGGAGAAAAAGGAATTCTTTGATAGATAGAAGGAGGTCTAATATGGATGAGAGAAATATTATGGAGGAGGAAAATAGAAGAAAAACGAGAAGAATAAAAGTGTTTAGTTTGTAAAATTCATATATAGGTATAAAGTAGTTAAATGTAAACATATATAAAACAGTGTTTATTAAAGCTATCTATCTGTCTCTTTATTTATCTATGCTACTGGGATTTTTCCTGGTACATAATTATTTCTTATATTCAGTATATCCTGTGCAATTATACCATAAAAAATTGGTTCTAGATCTTCTAGAACGTACTTATAAATATTAAGGTCATGCTATCTGGAAACAGTTAGTTTGAACTTCAAAGCGCATGTACTGCCCTTAATGTTTTTCTTTATCAGTTCAGTTTTAGGATAGTAAAAATATAACTTCTTAGTTACTTAACTAAAATTAAAATTAATATGAAACATGAAACATTTTTATAATTATTTTGCCTGGTTGACTCAGTCGGTATCCATATAAATTTGAAACACATGGGTACAATAATTTAACAGTGCTGAATAATGGGCACAGTTCAACACCTACGTTCAAATATTCGATAAACAGTCCTGGATTCCGAAGAAGTCAGATTCTGTCGTACGTGATTTGATCGAAAATGCAAGGCAGTTGCAAATGGTCTAAACCCGATAACCACATACATAAGCTAATTAATGAACGTGCCTTAACTCATGGAGCCTCAACCGAGGTGACAAATCTCTCATTTGCTGACTTCCACGAAGAAAAAGAAAGAGGAATTGAGTTACAGTCTTGTGGACGGCGGTTTGCAGAAACAAACACGTCCCTATATTCCGACGCAAAAACAGTCCAGTTAAAATTGGAGCAGACAAATATTTACTTGTTCTATTTTCGAGCATAAACTGGTAAAATATATGTCTCATGGACAGTTATTAATGTAATCTGAAAAATATCAATAAAAAATTATGTTGATAAACAGTAAGCTTTTTCTGCTATTTTTTTAAACTTTACTACCTTTATAAGCCTTAAAGCTAACCTTTCATTTTCCCAAATAGGTATTTAGGTTAGATCATAATTTGAGTCCAAGCAGTTGCTCCAATTTAAATTAATATACGCTTAACCACTGATTATTCTATATTTATCTTCTTCTAAATTCAGTTTTATGTATGTAAATATAGCAAGCAAGATAGTTTTAAAGAACCACAGCCAAATGGCAAAAACAATGAGAAAATTACTGCCCTTGTTCAACGGTTTTTAGCACCAAAGCAGAAAGAATTGACCTCACCATTTGATGATTTCAACAAGATGGAGAACTACTCCCATATTTTACAAGAGCATTTAAATGAGATAGGTTGAAGAGGTCAAATCGAATAGACAGCGCGATTGTCCGATTTAAACCCTTTAGAATTTTTCTTATGAAGTCATCTGAAATACTGGGTACTACGTAAAAGATTTCAAGAGTAGGGGGATTAAGACACCTTGCTGAAACAGATACGCTGCATGTCCTAACAGACGTTCAGCTGCCTTTTGTGGTCCGGCTACCCTCTTGCCAAGCGGTAAACATTGAATAAATGCTGCAATAACCATCTTCCTCCCCAAAAAACTGCCTAAACGCATGTCACTTTTGACGATTTTAAAGTCTATTAATTCAAATAGGAGTTGTAACTTAAAAAATTAACTTTTGGTCCCTGATATCACCACTATTCAGTATAAAACCTAAAAAATATCAAAGTTATGGTATCAAAGCCTATGGCGTGCCGATGTGAGGTAATAAATTAGAAATTGCCACCCACGTCTAGTCATACTTCCTATAGTTCTAAAACTTTGTAACATTTTAGTATCTACAAACTTTAAATGAAGATATCAGTCTTACCCAACAAAAAACTATTTCTCGTATACCTCTCCCCTTATTGCTTATATTTTTTTAACTTTCAAACCAACGCAACTTTTTAATCACTAACGGAAAATTTTGGAAATGCAGTAAATTACTGGTAGTCAGAGACCATAAAATGAGTAATTGGTATAATAACTGGTGGCGCCTAATGTGCAACATCACTTAATTGGCAACAGGAACTCTCGCAATATCATGAATTCCAATCATTATTACGTCAGTGTACTAGTATATCCTGAAAAAAATTTTGGGCAAAAAGAATATTCGCAAACAAGCAGATTTTATAAGTACTAGTTCGTCCCCTCTATCAGTCACTGTGAGCTCAAAACTGTTAGTACCATTGCTTCGAGTGGTCGAAATTCACTTTTGTGAACAATTTGTTTAATCATTAACTTTGTGTTAAAAATTATTTGAAAAATTAAATTTAAAGGAATTTTTTGTAAATAGGTATGCAACACATCGTACACTTTAGCACAAGAAATTGCCAGCACTCATAATTTCTTCTATATATAATATTCATGAAGAGATGAAAAATAAATCAAAACTAATTTGTACAATACCAAGATGTATTACCAAAACCATAAAGCATAAATTAAATAAGCAATTACAAAAAGAATTATGAAGTATTATCACACTTGAATCTACCAAAAGAATACAGTCCAATACAGATATCCTCAAATTAGTGAAGAAAAATTGTTGCTGCTTTCACGCTCCCGCCGGGAATCGAACCCGAATTGGCTTTACGCATTATTGTTCTGCTCTACCACTATGTTACGAGAGGTTACAGCAGCAACAACGACGATCTTGCCTAGCTATGTAGGTCACAGAATGATTGAACCAATGTGCAATCATTATTAACAATACTAATTTTTAGAAGAATTTTTCCTCATTAATCAGAGGCTATCTGTAGTACTTAAAATTAATTCGCTTTAATGCATCGAAAACTCTACGAAAATTCTTCTAAAAATTTACAGCCAACCTAAAAAACAATAAACCTATTAAAAAGCGATACGTTGGCTGTTAGTTGTAATAAAAAAATATTTTTGGTTTGTATTCTCAGATATGTGGAATGTCAATATTTTTAATTATAATTATCTATATATATTTCTACTATTAGGCAACAGGATTATAGAAGGAATGTCAGAAGAAATGGAGAGCATTTATNTATAACAATAATTAATAAAGAAAAATTGTAATGAAACTTACTTTTTTAAAATTTTTCGACGTCTCGACAATGAGCGTAAGGCTAACCTCTCTGTATGAAAACGTGGTGCTTAATGCTGTTTAACCTCGATTTTTCTTAGAATGAAATTGCCGCTTACAAAAATTTTAGCTCAATTTATTGACGAAGGAAATTTTTATCGCTTGCAGCCGTTATATTAGATGATTAGCTGGGTTACTTTACTTAAATTGACATTAAAATCTTGTTTTTGATTGTTTGGCGCTTACGCCTTTTTGTCGTGACTCCATCGATATACAGTAATATATATATAACTAAATTTTAATTCTCATTTCATCCCATTTATCCCGATTTGTCTCAATGAAAATGTGCTCACTTTAATCTATAGAAAAAGATTAAACTGAAATTTTAATTTTATGTTTCTTTGCATAATAATAAAGGAAATGGCTATACATCCGCCGGCCGGCGGAATTACCTGTTACAAGTATATGGAAAAAGTCCGCCGTTATTTTAATCGTTCCGCCTTTTTTCTTATAGTAGGTAATTCTGCAGGCGGATGTTCATTCATAACGATTAATAAAATGAGAGAATTAAAATCGTTCCAAAGCGTTGTCACTAAAAGATTAGTATGGAATATCTATTAACTAAATCGTTTTTATGTTAAAAGGCGCATAAATTATTTGGGTCACGTTTTGTCAATGTACCTGCAGTTTCGATGCAGAGATCCAAGTAACTGTCTATTTTTATTGCACTAACATTCATTTAAATGACTCATGAATGCATCATGCACGGAAATATTTAGCACTTCGTTTTCAACAGCTGTTTACATAAAATCAAGTTATTTGGTACAGACGTTCAAATCAAGATATTAAAACAATTACGCCTTACACTTACATAGAATATTGTTCGATTTAACTCCATTTGTAAATTATGAAAAAGATTTTGACAATGTTAAATAGGACAAGATGTTAAATATACTTAAAAATGTAGGGATGAATTACACAGATAGAAGAGTGATACTTGGTTTGTATAAAGAGCAACAGGCAGTTATAGAGCTAGGGATGCAACGTAGAGAAGTAAATATTAGGAAGGGAGTCAGACAGGGATGCACACTGTAACCGCCACTTTTTAATCTATACATCGAAGACGCGATCAACATTATTAAAGACAGTACAACTGTAGGGATAGATATACAGGGCCAAAGGATCAATATGCTTAGATTAGCAGATTATTTAGCAGTATTAGCATCTAGCACGGAGGACTTAGAGATAGCTTTAAATAAAATGGAAGCGGTATTAACAAAACAGTATGGTATGAAAATAAATAAAAGTAAAACAAAAATACTAGTATGCAAGGGAAGAAAAAATAGGCAAAGAGCGAATATAAAGATAGCAGACGAAAAATTAGAAGAAGAAGTGACTGATTTTAGGTATTTAGGAAGTCAAATAAGTTAGGTTGGAAGGAGTAGTAGGGATGTGAAGCAGAGGATAGCGCAGGGTCAAGTCACCTTCAATAAAAAGAAGTCACATCTAAGCTCGCGAACGGTTAATTTAGAAATTCGAAAAAGGTTGTTAGAGGTATACGTTTGGAGCGCGGCGCTGTATGGGATATATTAGAAAGAATAGGAGAACAGAGGACTCTATCAAAGTAGGACACCTTCTCAGGCATGAAGGTCTAGTCAGAGACATATTAGAGGCAGAAACAGAAGTTGGGAGGGGTAGAGGTAGCCCTAGATTAGATTACTGTTCGCAAATAGTTAAGGATGTGGGCTGTTCTAGTTTTAGGGAAATGCGAAGATTACCTCAGGATGGAAAGGAGTGGAGATGCGTGCTTAATAGAGTAAGTAATTAAAAATGAAAGGTATCCAAAAATTAAGGGAAGGTGAAAGGGAACACAAACCACAGTCTTTCTTTCGGCAGGCTTGAAATTATTGAAGCTAATGATAAACATATTTCTTTCTTTTTTTATGACTAATTGATTGATTGATGAGATTTTTATTTCTATTACTGTACGTCTAGAGAAGATGAGGATACTGCATGGGTTATTCAAATGCTGCGATTTATAAAAATTTGTAAAAACAAATCAAAAATTAATTCCTTATCATACAAAAGTTTAATATTCAACTCGCTTACAATTAAAGAAAATTGTGTTCCAAAAAAGTTTTGTTAGAATCACTTGTTTCATTAAAAACGATTATTTTATTTATATGTTAGCACAACAAAATAACTAACAAATATAATTCAAATATTCTTCAGTCTAACCTATTATTAATATTTCTCCTAGGTAATACCTTTAACTGGTTTGTAGATATTTAAAACAATTAAGAAAGTAAAGGAAACAAAGGTACGTAACTCATAGGCTTACAAAGAAATTGTGAATATTTCTTTTACAGATAAGCAAAGCATTAGCATTTCAAAACAGCGTCCTTTACTAACAAGCAAAAATTCTAAAATGTTTAGTTCAGTACGTTTCACAACAATGAAAATGCAATTACTACTGATAAACGTTATCGTGACAGTTTCCTGAAATACACATTATACAATGTTACAATGGAAAACGGGAACAGAATATTTCCATTTGTTAACAACTCTACAGCTAAACGAATGATAAAGTTTGAGAAAGGTCACAACTGATTTAAAGTTTGATGTATTTTCCCTTTACGTTTTGCTGTTCTTTATGAATGCAAAATGTCATCAAACTAAAGAATCACATAAAAGGGATGTATTGGTAAATGAACACATTATTTGTTAAAATTATTGAATAAAATTAAGCGCGTTCATTATAAATAAAGTTGTCTAAGAGGTGTAGTTAAACCGATACTATTATATAAAATGCAACATATTTATAAAAAACGTGAAATAAAGCATAAAATCAAAGGAAAATGAAGCCAAGGAACCCTGACTGAATTTGTAATTCCGGCCCGCTAAAATGTGAAATTGTCGACGCTGGATAAACACGGCAAAAATCCCGGACATTTGGACGAAATATGTTTTTTTACCCCGAACACCTCTGAAAAACAATTTTCTACAACAAAAATAAAAACATCGGTATAATAATTTTTATTCATTTATACCTACAACTTGTAATTAAAATCGAATTAAGTACGTATGTAACCGCAACAAATAATAGACATTTTTAATATAATTAAAGTTGAAGTAATATGGTAACAAAAATAATTAGAAACGCTCTTTTTTTGGCATTAATCAAATTATTATATGATACTACTAATAAATAACTAACTATAATACTTTATAATTTTAAAATAAACCACGCCAATGATATTTTCAGTCATCGGGTCAGGTAGTCAAATCCCTATAATATTTGTAAATTAAAAATACTTAAGTAACTAAGATGAGACGGACGAAATGAAGACAGAAGAGAGTGAAAGATTATCTGTGGAATATTACTGCCTCAGCATTTGCCCAAGTGATCCAACGAAACCACAGAGAAACTTGGACCAAGGCAGACAGACCCGGAATCGAACCGGCATCCTCCCGAATGCTAAGCAATGGTCTAGACCTCTAGACCTCTAGGCCACGCCGCTCGATTTAGAGAAGAAACCTTGTGTATGTTTAGGGAGTTTCTTTCTTTTGTCTATTGCTGCGTGACTAGCGAAAACACTCTCTCTACGTTTGCACTGTCAATGAATTTATCGGTTATTAAAGTATTACACCCGGACACTTTTTAAAAACCCCTGCCGGACGGCCTCCGGACACCCTTCAAACTAGGACAAATCCGGGGAATCCCGGAAGGATGGCAACCCTAAATGGACGGGACAAGAATGGTTAGCCCCGGACAGATTCTGTTTCGTTTAGCCAAAACAAAATATGAATACACTGCGACATTTCAAAAACATTATCTAAAAACACGCAAGGTAAACGAATATTTATATTATTTTACTAGAATAACACATTTGAATGTCACATATATCTATGTAAACATATGGACATATATCTAAATAATTGCTCTATTACATGAAATTATCTTTGACGTATGGACTTGTTTATGTCACGAATTTGTTGATTCAGGTATCTCCAGTATCTCTCGTGCTATTTTCAGTCATATGTAATAGTATTACATATCATCAGCATAATTCAGCAACATTAATATTGAATTGAAATACGAAACATGAATGCATGGTTAGAAATCGATTATTGCAGTAGTTTTGTGAATAAACAAGACAAAGTAATTAAAATGAAATGATTTTAAAATAAATTCTCTCTTCTACAATAAAGATTAATGATGACCAAAAACATATGTACTTATTCAAAATAGAAAGGTAAAATATACGTTTATTTGTTTGAAGATCATATACTAAACGGTGAAAAACAGGATATAGATTTGTACATGTAATCTTGAGGTACTAATTTAAAATTTGATATATGTATCTATTTTGTATTATCAACAAATTTCCATGAATCGAGTACTGGAATGATTGAGAATAATCGGTTACAAAATTTGAATACTAGCTATAAGTACCTAAGTAAGTAAAGCTAAATAAAATAGTAAAATCATATAGTAATATACTTTTATTAATAAAGATGCACTTTTTTCGCACTGTTGAGTATCTTGCAATCATCATACTACGAGAAATAATAATTTACCACATCAATTACCCGGTGTCGCTTCCTAATGCGCCTTTTAAGACTTTTGACTATAATTGACAANTGTGACAACAACAGCAACAAAATTTTTTCCCTCATTAACCTGAAGTAGTTTCTAGTGGATAGAAAATTGAAAATGAATTTTCACATTAATATTTCATATTAACCATTATTAATAATTAAAAATCTCATTGCATAGATACTCTTTTTATTATAAGTGATAATAAACCCGCGCATGAGTAGAACAAGATCGTATTTTACCCTCTTTAGCCGCTAACTTCATTTGTGTATTATCGGAGTGAATTTAGAAGCAAAAGCGTCCGATGCTTTATATCTGCCAGGCACGAAGGCTAATGGACTAATTTACTGTTATTCTTATTTCTTTTCTATTTTCGATGGGTGGTATAGTAATTAATAGAAATACAGTGTAAGAGAATTTCGCATCATACTTTAAGTGCAATTCTGCATCTGCGAAAACCCGCGTACCGTAACAGGAAATAAGCCAGACAAGAAAAATTAATTCGCAGAAATTCTTTTGCATGCAGACTATGTAACCATTACACGAACTAAATTGCTATTCGTCTCTTGACAGTACCAATTTTAAAACAATTAATAACAAAGTTGCAGTTAAAATATATGTAGAACACATCAATAAATTACACTACTTATAAGCACCTTTTCTTATAAATATAAATATTAGGTAATGGAGAGGTAGAGGTAGACCTAGGTTAGAAAATCATATAGTAATATACTTTTATTAATAAAGATGCACTTTTTTCGCACTGTTGAGTATCTTGCAATCATCATACTACGAGAAATAATAATTTACCACATCAATTACCCGGTGTCGCTTCCTAATGCGCCTTTTAAGACTTTTGACTATAATTGACAATGTGAACTACAAGATAAGTGATAAATAGAGTTACGACTTTATGTAATAAAACACCTTTTCTATTAGGATTATCATCCTAATATTGTGGATGTATCCAGTTTACATTGAAATGATACGATTAACGGTATTTAAAAATTGCATATTTTGCATAAAATCAAGTTTTAGTGAATATCTATAGTTTTATGCATAAAATGAATATTTTTTTACTTTTTGAACATAAATTGGCATATATTTGACCCATATAATGATTTTTTAACCACTAAAAATATGACATGTGAAATTTGCCTGGAAATGTAAATGGTTAATGTCCTTTATTGTTTTACAAGCTTACATTATCGGCGAGAGGTAATATTATGGGTTTATTGTCTCTTATTTAGATACATTTATAAAGAGTTTAACTATTTGATTAATTTTAATTCAGTTTAATTCCCTAAGAAACAGTTATGGTTATAAATTTTCTTAATCAAAATATCTTGCCAAAATCTTTTTTTAATCAGTACGAAAGAGTTGGAGGCAGCCAATAGTGTCGAAATTGTTCGGTTTATCAATAGAAGCTTGATGGCTTTTTTTGCTCCAGGTATACAGCCGACTGATAAAATTCTTCTTTTTATCATAGGTGCGGCCGCGTATATATGACTAAATTATTTAAATTGTAATGATTATTATTTTTATTTAAATTAATTTTTATTGTTTTCCGGTAAGCAAAATTAATGAAAAATAAAGTGCATAAAAATACATGAACTGTAAACTGACATATTTTTGGGAAGATGGTGATGTTTATGTGCATATTTAACGAACTTCTTGTACATAAAAATCCTAACTTTAGTAATAAAGTGCAAAAATAGCAATTACTTCCTAAATGATTTTGTCAGCCCATCGAATATCTAACTCATGAATAGACGACCATCAATTTACTATAACTTTCCTACCTTCAAAAAGGGGCATACTCCAACTGACATTCATTACCAAATTGTGTTTGCAATTAATATTTTATACCACCAACAGATAAAAATCTTGCAGTCTGATAAATATTTGCTGTTCAATGGCAATAGGTCGGCAATTTGAAGACCATGCAATCGTTAAATATTTGATGGTCAAAATACAAACAAACTATTCGCAGACTACGTGGGTGTCTTGGTTATTTTTGTATAGATAAAGGTCGTAACAGAGGGTCACAAAATCTGGCCGACTGATTAATTGACAAATTGAGTAAAATTATCTTTATTAACATTTGCACAACATTTAAAAAAATACGCATTTTTTATCCAATTAAATCGCTTAGCTTTTCGTGCAATCGATTAAGTAAATTAAAATGGCATTCGTTCAGGTCAATTCGATTAAATAAAGAGTGCACAAGAATACAGAAATAATTCTTCGTTTCGAAACGTGTTTTAAGTTTCTAAACGTTTTAGTGTTCTATTTATATACCTAACAGCAATTCGGAAGTATGTTTGCATATTTCGTACATACACCACAACTTTCCTTGATGAAATGTTACTGTTGATTCTTTTTAAATTAATGTTAGTGAAATTATCTACTTTAGATAAAAATCCAAATTTATTCAAAAATTTTCAAACAAAACATTCACATGGATCGAAAGAGGATAAAAAGAGGAATCGAATGGTAAAATAAAATATGAAGTATGAAATATTAATATGAAAATTCATTTGTCGAATTTTTTACCCACTACAAACTACCTCAGGTAAATGAGGGAAAATTTTTGCTGTTGTTACACCCTCGCCGGGTGTCGAACTCAGGACCTTTGACTTTACGCACGAATACTTTGACCACTAAGCATCCCTCGTTGCTCTGACAGTGCATTGGTGCGTAAAGCCAAAGATCATCGGCGAGTGTGTGACGACAGCAACAATTTTCCTTTATTAACCTGAGGTTAAATCGATAAATGAATTTTCATATTAATATTTCATATTATAAACTAACCACTTCTAAAAATGTCAAAATCATATAAATTATGAAGCTCAATTTTGGTTTAAAATTAGCCGTAGGGCACGACTATAATTGGTAACAATTTCAACACTTTAAGTCATTTTTTGTGGAAGTTCCGATTGGTCATAATTTGGATTGCGATAGCGATTTCTTTTTATAAATTAAATTATCTTCGAAATTATTCATCGTAAGAATACAAGTTGATGGTTATCAAAGTTACTTAAAATTGTGTTTATACGAATTCGTCATAAAAAATATACTATTCCGCTTGACATCAACTTCCGGTATAACCGGAAGCAACCGACACTTGAAATTATTTTAGTTAAAAAGATCATCCTCGATAAATCCTATAGCCAAATTTTCAGATCTCTTACTCGCTTAGTTTCCCCAAAGCGTCTAATGTACCACCCATCTTGAAGAACCCTGTGTGTACGGAAAACTCAGAAATTTGGTCAAAGTTCATTGTGATACTATCCACATGACTATAAATGCTCCGATATTGGAACCTCTAATAGTTAATAGAAACTCAAGTATCAGCAAACTGATATTTTATTGGTGTATGTTTAATTAATATTGAATTGAAGCACGCATCATCAATGCATGGTTAGAAATCGATTATTGCAGTAGTTTTGTGAATAAACA
Organism: Agrilus planipennis; assembly: GCF_000699045.2. Classification (NCBI taxonomy): domain Eukaryota; kingdom Metazoa; phylum Arthropoda; class Insecta; order Coleoptera; family Buprestidae; genus Agrilus; species Agrilus planipennis. The sequence continues at coordinate 251,759 of NW_020442313.1, forward strand.
AGACAAAGTAATTAAAATGAAATGATTTTAAANAGGATAGCGCAGGGTCGTGTCGCCTTTAATAAAAAGAAGTCACTTCTATGCTCGCGAACGGTTAATTTAGAAATTCGAAAAAGGTTGTTAAAGATGTATGTTTGGAGCGCGGCGTTGTACGGGTGCAAAACATGGACAGTGGACGCGGCGGAAAAGAAAAGGTTAGAAGCATTCGAAATGTGGTGAAATAGGCTAATTATGAGGATAACGTGGGTAGAAAAGGTTAGAAATGAAAAGGTATTAGAAGGAATAGGAGAACAGAGGACTCTATGGAAGTTAATAAGAAATAGGCGAGACAGGTTGGTAGGACACCATCTCAGGCATGAAGGACTAGCCAGAGACATATTAGAGGCAAAAGCAGGAGTTAGGAGGGGTAGAGGTAGACCTAGGTTAGATTACTATTCACAAATAGTTAGGGATGTGGGTTGTTCTAGTTTTAGGGAAATGCGAAGTTTAGCTCAGGACAGGAAAGAGTGAAGGTACGTCTCCAACCAGTCTTAGAACTGACGACATTATGATGATGATGAATGTAAAAAATGTACATATTACCGAAAGTACACAACTTAATTTTATAATAAATTTTTACATTGATTTAATTGAAAATGCTAGTAATGCTTTAGAATGAATAAAACACACGCAGGTAAACATTTTGCATAATAAATATACTTAGACAGTGAATGAAGGATTCACTAAAGTATAATATATTTTTAAAAAATCATTTCTATTGGTAACAGACACGATCAAAGTAGTCACAGCTTATGAGTTTCAAGAGCATTGCGAATAGTTTGTAGTAATTCAACAGTTTTGGCAACTGTATGTGCTAAATCCTGTCATAATTTCTTTATTATTCAACAACAGAACACATAAAATGTTTTACTTTAATTTTGGTTTTGGAGTACTTCCAAAATGCTCATGCATATATGTATGTATGTTCGGTGGCAATATTAGAATTCAAAATACACTTCTTTTTGCTTATAAAAAGGAAGAGACTGCAAACCAAAAACTGTTGCAAATTCGAACTTCGGAACTCTCATTCTTTTCTTTTAATATACCTAAGGCTAAAAGGAAAATGTGGCTAGAATCATACTTTAATTATACCTAACGATATTCGTAATGTAATAAATAATTATTTGCCATTTATAGTTGTGCTTCTGAAGAAAGAACAGATTAAACCGAGTTCAGACAAAATGAGCGAGCACGAAAGAGCGATAGCGAATATCCTCTCAAATTGGCTACTGCTCGCAAGCACAGGATCAGTTTGCGTTTAGAGTTTAGAACTAGCGACAATTTCAGTTATAGTGGCTTGTGCTACTTTTATTATCCTAATCCTAATTAATATTATAAATGTGAATGTGACTTTGTTGGAAACATTGTCAGGGGTACACGAAAGCACATAGGGTATCTTTTATCCAGAAAAAATATTGTTATCATGAAATTTTGTAGACACATTGTCAGGGGTACCTTTCGTTGAGGAAAAAATATTGTTCCCGACGAATAATAGCTATATGACTAGGGGTGGAGGTGAACCTCCAAACAAGGTGTAAAAAAGACGGTTTAATGGTGTAGAATTGTAGGAATCAATAAACAAGCGGAGTTTTGTCACCGCACAACTCAATGTCAAGGTTCATGTTATTCTAGATTTATTCGCTTGGCGTTAAGTTTTTGAACCTACTATCTAGTGATAAGCGAAGTAAGACCAAAATAAAGACTGTTGTAGTGTTGGTATTGGTCTTGCTTATTCGATCTTGATCTTGGTCTTACTCCAATACTTCTACTCTTAGTCTTGGTCTTGCATGTTAAGTCTTAGTGTTCGTTCGATCTTGGACTTGCTAATATAAAAACAGTTTTGATCTTTGTTTTGCATTTTCGCAAGACCAAGACCAAGACTGCAAGATGAAGACCTTTGCTCCTCACTATCTTTATCTAGTCTTCTTGATTTTGTAGATTAACCACGCACGGTTGCTAAGCAACTCACTGTTTATATCAGGGTATCTTCCAAGAACTAACATCAATAAAATCGAATAAGTGTTGTACCAGTTCGCGAAACTTAAACCTGAGCTAAATTTATACAGGCTTCAGGTGTTACTCGGACCCCAAAGTTCATAATGACTATTTTCGTCATGGGTTCTCAAAGGTAACCGTTCGGTTAAAGTGTCAAAAGCAAGGCTAATTAACACCAGCAATTAAACTTGTTAAGTATGCATTTAATATTGTGGCTGACTTACGCCTTAATTTACTTGATTTAAAATGAAATTACTAAACGATAAAGCCATTTAAACTGTCTGTAGAATTAATTTATTAATTCAGCGATTCTAGATAATTGCAGAAAAACGAATTATTTAAACAAATTATAATCATGTGTCCACTTCTAAACGTTGCCGTGTACACAGTTTGAATAAAGCGTATACTTTCGTTTAAATTGAAGTTTTATATGTTGTGGAAAGCTTTCCGTTATAAAAGCTTTTTAGAGTGAGCTTATATCTGCATGGGTGGGATTAGGTAAAGTTAAGATAGCATCGTTAAACATTCAACTTCACTGGACAGTTAACTTTAGTTTAGGGTGTTTCATTCCCACATAATACTGGTGGGCGGGCAGTCCCTCCAGACTACGCCGGAAGGTAGGGCGGAAGGCCCTCTCTTCAGCCTCCTTTCAGGAATCGTGAGATTGGGTGGCTGGTGGTTCGGGTGAGAAAGATGAGACGGACGAAATGAAGTCAGAAGAGAATGAAAGATTTATTTGTGGAATATTACTATAACCCACTATTTGTCTAAGTAACCTAAACCACAGAAACACTTGGCGTACGGACCCGGAATCGAACTGGCGTCCTCCCGAATACTAAGCAACGGCCTAAACCTCTAGGCCATACCGCTCAGTCACTAAACAGTTGAAGGAGGTACCACTTAGGTTTGTAATATTGTGGAGCTAACATATCTCATCATACGGTATTACGGAATTAGTTGACTATTAATATGTCTAATTTATTAAAGGCTAGAAATGTATCATAGGCCCAGCTTCTAGATCCAGAATGTTGTGAATCGGAATTTTTAATTAATTAAATGTCAATATGGTAGATATGTGGAAAAACGCCAAGGTTAAAACGTAAGTGCTATGGAAATCAATAAAAGAAAGGAGGAATAGAATGAAAAGGTTATTCTGAGACCTAAAATGATAGTTAGAGGCATATATTAGAAACAGAGACGGGAGTAAAAAGGAGAAGAGATTAGATTACTGTTTACAAATAGTTAGAGATGTGGGACGTTGTAGTTTTAAGGAAATGCAAAAATTGGCTCAGGGTAGAAGAAAGATAAGGTGCATGTCCAACCAATCTTTAAACTGACGACCTTTAACCAGTGGCAGCTCATGATGCAGGTGTACTGCACATTAACTAGTTGAGTTAAATGCAGCCCGCTGATGCTAAGAAGTGAGGGAGTAGCAGAATAGCGCACATACACAATTGCCTCATACAAAAATTCTTTCAACTAATATGAGTATTCTTGTATCTATATTTAGATTCTAACGCAAAATAAACTATACAAACAATCAATCATTCAACATTACGTACTAATGAAGCTCGTCGTCCCGACTATCTAATTTATAAAAATGAATTAAACGGGTGCAAGTAATCAGGTCGCAAAAGCATAATTAACATATGCGTTTTTGCAACTGTTTATAAGTTGGTTCTATAAAGACAATAGATTTGACTTTCGTAACGATGCTAAGGACATTTAAACTATAAATTTGAGTTGGTTTTTTCTGCAATAGCCGAAGCTTGGCAGACACAACCCGGTCAGTAGTGCAATTAAAATAGAATTTTATTGAGCACGCTTACGACACAAATTTATTGTAATAGAAGAAACAATACGTTAACTAAAGCACTGTTTATCAACAATAACGAATAACGTTTTTTATCGTACTTATACCTAGGAGTAAACAGTTATACAACAATTGTGAGTATAGTTAGAAAAATCAATAAATTCCAGTAACAATACTTTCAATGGCATTGTGTAAAACATTGATTTTTGAATATAATTTTAATGTTTCCCCAATTTGCACGCGTAAATCTATTTTTTCTGAAATTGCCCATGCAAGTGAATGGTTCAGTAAAATTTTTAATGATTCTCTGAATTGTGGAAAATTATAAAGAATTATGTACTCCAATTCTTTATAATTTTCCACAATTCAAAGTAAATTCAAATTTAAATTCAATTCAAAAATAAAGAATTATGTACTCCAACCGATCCGACGGGACTTAAACCTTGAAGAAACTTTTGTACAAACTAGAGTGGGTGGATCGGCTGGCGAGTTTCGATGATTTAGGGAGCCGGCCCATAGGTTCAACCATAATGGAGGGGTTCTTAAAGAGAAACCAGACTAACACAAGTCCCTGAAAGAGGGCAGCAGCTCTTTCAGTACTCAGGGTGGCAGAGATCAGGAGGATCGGTATGGCACTCTGATGCGCAATCCTAAAAAAAAAACTTTTGGGTGTTTCATTCCCACCAGCCAGTAATGCTGGTGGGCGGGCAGTCCCTCCGGACTATGCCGGAAGGTAAGACGGAAGGCCCTCTTCAGCCTGCTTTCAGGAATCGTGGGAATGGGTGGGTGGTGGTTCGGGTGAGAAAGATGAGACGGACGAAATGAAGACAGAAGAGAATGAAAGATTATCTGTGGAATATTACTGCCTCAGCATTTGCCTAAGTGATCCAAGGAAACCACAGAAAAACTTGGACCAAGGCAGACGGACCCGGAATCGAACCGGCGTCCTCCCGAATGCTAAGAAATGGTCTAGACCTCTAGGCCATGCCGCTCGGTGCACAATACTGCGATGTGCAAGGCAACGGGAAACCACCACATTATGATCCCGAGTACAACGTACGCAAAAATTAAATGATGGCGTCCTCTGGTGTAAAGCACTCCGGACGTAAACTAGTCCCCCATTCGGATGTCCGGGCGGGGACTACCTCGGAGGATGTCATCAATAAGTGCAATAGGGATAGGTGCAATATTTCACGAGTCGGAGCGTGGAATGTTAGGACAATGAGGAAAGTAGGCAAATTAAACTGTTCGCAAATAGTCAAGGATGTGGGTTGTTCTGGTTTTAAGAAATTGCAAAGTTTAGCTCAGGATAGGAAAGAGTGGAGGTACGTGTCCAACCAGTCTGAAGACTGACGACCTTATGATGATGATGATGTACTCCAAATAAAGTTAAGAAATTATACATACATACATGTACGTAACTGTGTAAGACCAGGCCCCTCTTTTCCATTGGACATTGTAGGAAAGTGCCCAGAGCCCAGCGATCAACTGGAGCCCCTAGTTTCTGCCAGATTCATCCACCAACCAGAGACCAATATTTATTACCGATAAATATATTTATTTTGAGAAAATCGACCATTAATTACAAAACAAAATATTTCTAAATGTAAAAGGTGCATTAAGAATCTTTTTAAGCATGATAATAACCAACGACATTGAGAGCGCTCTTTCTCCAAATTGAAAAAAATAAGAAATTACTTAAGAAGTACAACGCTTTAAGAACGATTAACCAGTATGTAAATCTACAACGTTTTTCTTAAAAAAAAAAACAATTAAAAGTCATGAATAGCCTTAGTCTCTCAGATACTCAAACAACGTTCAATTCATCTGTGTGAATATTTCTGTTATATACTAGAGATAAATTTAGCAGGAGTCGGGGGCCTTCAAACAATTTCAAATGCAAAATGTCTTCAACACCGACTAATTTTAGACAGTAAAATATACATCACATTCGACTTTGTTAACTGTATAGTATGCAGATTCAAAAGATATTTGTTCAACCCTTTGGTATCCATTGAAGTTGCGTTCTCTGATATAATTAAATACCAAAATTGTAAGTGAATCAAACCATAGTATACATAGCAGATGATATGTTTCAGAAAAAGATTGTAGGGCCTAATTTAGAATTATTGACGAGTAGTCGTCATAGGATACTTTTACCTCAAATAGAAAAAAAATTGTTTTCATTTAACTGCATAAAAATCTAGTCATAAATTTTGTCAGATCTTCTGTAACGTCGATATCTCTCCGATTCATCGCTATCATCTGGTGGGGTCACGAATTCGGAGCGACCTCGTGTTTCGTCGTATGAAGACTAACAGTTGCGCATTGGCGGTCACCTTTTACCTATTCTAGGTGACCTAACGCATAAAATATCACCGATAACAGGTCACTAATGCTCATTAGATTAGATGGTTCGTAGCCTACTTTATCCAGTATACAAAGGTGTAATAATAATGTACATACCTACATAGCACAATGAGCTTGTCAGAATCACAATTACCTACTCCAAATCACCAAAAATTCCAGACAATATTTGAAGTTTCACCCATTTTATTCTAATAGGTGTTATTGGTGGTGTGCTTGCAGGACGCCATCAAATTTAATTTAATCTGATATTTCTGTTAAAGCGACGTGATTTATGTGGATTTAACGGCTGGCGTTTAAATACTTGTCCTCCTTATGTCATATAGAGTGATGGTTCCTAGTTTCAAGTTGTACTTCTTCAGTCGAAATATGGTTTGCAAACGTGTGATTAATGGACAGAAAATTTCAGATCTCAACAGTCTTTAATGCCTTCGATGTAATCTATTATGATTTAGGCAAACAGTGTCACAATATCTACAAAAGGTGAATTTTTGGGCAGGCGTTTTTGGTGACAATATGAGATCGCCTCAAAAAGTATCGCGAATTTTGAATTTCCGCGGCTTACGTATATTCGATTTTCAATTCTTGTGTGGTGTTCTATTGGTACTCATGTCTTTCAGTTATACCGACAAATTCGGCCATGTCCAATGTCTACTTGTCTAATGGTCCAATGTTTATTTAATTTCTGACAGTTGCTTTAGTAGTACGTGTTTTGGCTCGTCTTCGATTTTTGCCTATTCCAAAAAATGGATCAAAGAATCTGTATCAAATTTTGTGTGAAAAAAAAAATTAAGTGCGCGGACGCATTCCGAGTTTTTACTGTGGCATGTGGTGAAGCTACCTTGAACCGAAGTCATGTTTATGGATGATACGAAATGTTCTCAGAGGGCCGAGAAGATCTGAACGACGAAGAGCGTGCCGGACGCTCGAGCACGTCAACAACAAACGTAAACATTGGTTGAACTGAAGAAAATAGTATTGGCCAATCGTCAAATCACCTTTAGAGAAGTTACTGAGGACCTAAACATATCGACTGGCTTCTGCCATTTGATTTTTACCAATAATTTAGGCATGAAAAGAGGCGCCGTGAAATTCGTACCAAAACTGCTCAATTTCGACCAAAAAACAGCATCGCATTAATATTGCTAAAGAGCTGTTGGACGCTGTCAGCGACGAACCAAATTTGCTCCAGAGGGTCATAACTCAAGAATCAGGGGTTTATGGTTATGACGTGGAAACCATAGACATATATTAATGGACGTGCCTTAGTCGTATGTCGTTGTAATAATTTTTTGTCTCGAAAAGTATGGCGTATGGTTTCGGACTAGTGCTTTCTCTTTCATGACACTTACGCACTATCGTAAGTGAGATGGATATTGTCCGAAACTTCGTTCCATCTCTTTCTTTTGTTGTACCACAGTTCTTACCGCTAAGGCATGTCCATTAATAACGTCGATGGTGGAAACCAAAGCACCGAGCGGCATAGCCTAGAGGTTTAGACCATTGCTTAGCATTCGGGAGGACGCCGGTTCGATTCCGGGTTCGTCTGCCTTGGTCCAAGTTTTTCTGTGGTTACCTTGGATCACCTAGGCAAATGCTGAGGCAGTAATATTCCACAGATAATCTTTCATTCTCTTCTGACTTCATTTCGTCCGTCTCATCTTTCTCACCCGAACCACCGCCCACCCATTCCCACGATTCCTTAAAGCAGGCAGAAGAGGGCCTTTTGCCCTACCTTTCGTAGTAGCTCGGAGGGACTGCCCGCCCACCAGCAATACCAGCTGGTGGGAATAAAACACCCAAAGTTTTAAGTTTTTAAACCAAAGCTCAATCATCCCAAAGGAAGCTGCCGCATGAGCCAATACCGAAAAAACCACGCCAAGTTACATCGAATGTAGAGGTTTTGCTTAATTTCTTCGATTGCAGGGGGTGGTGCATCATGGGTCCTTGCCATAGGGTAGAACGGTCCATATGGAATATTACCTGCATGTTATGCGCAATTTGCGAGAAGCAATCCGCCAGAAAGTGTGAAGATACATTCACAACCAAAAATATTCTACGATTAAATGACTGCCTTAAAAGTAATAAGTAATAATTAATTACATAAGCGTTGCATAATTCAAAAATTAAATCGTTTCATTACCATGTGAGTATGGAATTCTCTGGCATTAAATTAGAGTATTACCCCATAAGGCTTAAGTACATGTAAACAAAACCTGCGTTTGACGTGCTTACCGTCTATGATTTTTAGCAAGCCATTTACGAACAATTTTTTAAGTTGTAAACAATTTTCCGTTTTAATAGATGGATGTCCGTATATTGCATGGCATTACGTAACTACTTCGTAGAAAGTAACATAAACCAGACGAGTTATTATATTTTTGTGTCAGTGAGTCATTTAAGCGGTCATAAACGACTCCTTTGTCTTTTAAGTGCATCGGTATATCACTAATGCATCCTAACTGATATTATCATTAATCTGTAAATGGAACGTAAGGATAAAAGTTTCATTAGTTCAAAGAAACAATTAGAATGCATATGTAACTTGGTGTTCCAAACGTACCTGAGAATAATTGTTATGGCTTAAAAGTGTTATCTCATTATGTCTTCTTTAATATAAAGAGACATATCTGATGTTTTAATGGCATATTACGGTAAATGCATGTATTTACTAATCAAGGAGCTTATGATTTTATGGTTTTAGTGGGTTATGCATTAGTATTTTGTGGAACAAACAACAGTACACAATACGTGTTTAAATAAATGGAAAATATTCAGAAAATGTAAGCAATATCCTATAAGACACCTGCTGCTAAAATATGACTTCCTAGATTCAGCGTACAATCGTTATATTATGACGAGTTTGCTTCTAACCAAACCCGAAAAACTCCATTATGATTAACGTCAATATTAAGTCGAGTTCAAATACACCTTAGACCATATCTTCTTATCCCGAGCCAATTTTCACATATCCTAAAATCTACATTATCCCCTAGCTATCTGCTAATAATCGTCCTTTCGTCCTCATTACTTCTGTTTCTGCTATATGTATTATGTTTCTAACTATCACTTCATATCTCAGAAGGTTCCGTATCATGCAATCGCTTCTTTCACTTCTGGATTTCCAAAGCTCCGTCTTTTTTCACATATCTCCTCATTTAAAGGAAACAAAAGTAAAGCTTCAAAAATATATATTAATTTAGAAAATACTACAAATGGCGCAGTTAACGCCATCTGTAGCACGATGCTACATTTTAGGATTACGTATGCTGTCGGGCTGTCTGCGACGCGCTGATGAGGTCCAAAAAGATCGAAATCGCGATCCGCGTCTGGCAGTTTCGACAGAATACAGACCACTTTGAATTATTATATATTAATTGTTCACAGCAATTGTTGTGAAGAATATGTTCATCTGAAGGAGTCAATGTCATGGTGAAACAATTGTTGTAAACAATTAATATATATTTTCGTTTTCTTTGATTGATTATGGAGTTTTAACAACTAAAGCCTTCTATCATTAATTATTTCCTCATTTCTCCAACTTTTTCTATCCACGGTATACCGTAGGAAAAAATTCCATTCTATTTCCATTAAAAAAATGCCATTTAATTACCACTAGTAATAATTAATGGTAATAAATGGAGAATTGCCAATGGGGTGAATGGAATTTCCACTAGAATTCTATTGGAAATCATATTCCCGAACTCAATGGGATTTCCATTGCGTTCCATTGGAACATCCATTTCTGAATCCAATGAAAATCCTCGTGTAAATTCTTTATTTTTTATTGTTAGTGGTAATTAAATAACATTCTTTTTAATCAAGATGAAATATGAGGTTTTTCGACGAAAACAGATATAAATTACATGACAATGAAAAGTTATAGATGTGGCGCTCAAACGTACATATTGTTACATATAAAAAGAAAAATACTTTTTCAATAATAATACAATTTACATGTTTGAGTAGTTTACACTTTCAAAAAATTTTTGGCTGTCCAGATTTTGACTTTCCGACGTTCCGATCTGGAACATGATCCGGCAGTTAAACTCTTGATAGGTAATTTAAGTAATGTACAGATATGCTTGTTAAATATTTATTATAAATATTAAAACATTTCTTAACCTTATTTTCATAAATTGTTTTGTTTCAGCTTAGCAATTGTTTTTCTGAAATTGTAGCTTCATCAGAAAAATCTTCTAATGAAGCTGCAGCGTCTTGAAGCAATTGTTAAGATGAAATAATACAGAATACTCTAAAAAATTAGCTCAAACCCCTGAAGAAGATGAAGAAAGTGCCTCAAACGTTTAGTCCTGTGTTTTGACATTGCTGATAGAGTTATTTAGTGTGTTCTACAACACCTTCATAGTTTTCAATGTTCTTGATTATTAAGCAGTATTGGCAATTTATAAAAATTAGATCAAATACGTGTTATATTAATATTTCAATTTATCATATTAATTTAAACCTATACCGGTTCTGTTCTTTCATTCCCAGTAGAATAGCCGCATTTTAGATTTAGCCAATAATATAAATACAAAAAAAGAATAAACACGTAGTTCATTTGTCATCTTACTCAAAAAATTGTGGATTTCAAAGTTGATTATCGTTATTTTATGTTATTTGTGGAATATTTGAAATATAAGTACCAAAAGAAACTTTAAGTTATTAATTTTAAAATTTATAAATGACAATTTTTACCTTACACAACATAAGTGTAATCTTTCATAATCAAGCTAATATCCTTTCATTAATGGCATCATGAATTATAAACCACAATAATTCTAATAGCCGAGTAACTTGCGTCTAACGCAGTTGATGTTTCCATTTATTTACGGCTTCGCTAAAGATTTTGACACAATCCTAAGTATCATTTACAACGTTGCGCCCTGATGAACAGTTACAGATACCTATTCATGTCTGAGTGTGAATCTTGTTTAAAGTGAGGACATTATTTAACTATTTTCAGGATAGCCTGTGTCAGAGGACATTAACTACAGTTGTTAAAAATCTACGTACAGTTAGGTACTCATCGGAATACGAAATCACCCACAATTTTTAAAGCTTTCATGCCTCATTAGTATTATATCTGGTTACAGTAATATACCGCCACTTACTCATATCTGTTACTAACTCGAGTACTTCATACGTTAAACAAGGGCTTTACAAAGGTATCTACTCGTCCAACTCAATTAACGACACAACTTGATAAATTATGTAATAGGTATCTACATATATCAGGTTAATAAGAACAATATAAGTTTTTGGTTAGTAGTTTCTTCGAGACTACCAGACGTAGACTTCGACTTCGATTTTTCTAGATTACATCAGCACTCCATAGACAGCCTGTATAAAATGTTAAATAGTCGACTAAATCGAAGGAGCTTTCTAAAAGCAAATTGATACAATACATAGTTATGGCGCCATCCACCGGTAACTAACAGACATGGAATACGATTTCGTGTGCTGAGGTGATGTGAAAAGATCAAAATCGCGACTCATATGTGATAGTTTCGATGAATTATTGTTACTTACTGGCATTATTGAAGAATATGAATCGTTTTTAGGCATTTTCTTAGAAACAAGTACAATAACCTAACCTGCACTACAATAACCTAACCTAACCTACCCTACAATAACTTAACCCAACCTACCCTACAATAACCTAACCTAACCTACCCTACAATAACCTAACCTAACCTACCCTACAATAATTTAATCTATCCTACCCTACAATAACCTAATCTAACAGAAGGTTTATCTTTCGGGATGGTCTACAACTTCAGGATATGATGAAAGAACGCCAGAACTGCAGTTCTTCAGCATCGCAGTGTATGTTATTCTAAATAGATGGAAGCACGATATTTAACTAATTCGAATAATTTTTCAATTGCAGCGAGCCCTATCATTAAATATCAATTAAAAGCTTTTATGAGCGCCGCACAGAAGCCACATGCAGCCTCTCGGTCGCACATTCCCCATCACTGCTATATTGCCTTTCTATATCTCTTACGCACTAAAATTGTAATGTGTATGTACTTAAATTGCTGCGGTCTGGCGAGAAAGTGACTGATTACAATGACGCCGACGCGTCAGCAACGCCGATGCCTGTTTTACGTGCCAAGTTAGTTTGTTCTTCTCGACTGCGCATCCCAAACGTCGTAATATCCCACAGGAGATATCATGATCTTGGTGCAATGCAAAGTTTCTACACCGACAGAGCGGACGCGACGGACAGATGGACGGGAGGCTGGCGCTACTCTTCGCGACGCGACGCCTCGTCTATAAATAAAACGCCCGTCCGAAGTAGGGCCGTGTGCAGTGTCAGTTTCACATTGCAATAATGCCCGAAATTTTGGCCAATCTAATTTCGCCTTTTGGCAATGACTGCCCGTTGAAAACAATAACAATATTACACCACCACCGCCACCAACGCAAGAAATCTGATATCTACCCACCGACCAATTGCCCAGTTGCTACGTTTGTGGCTGTACACCAATATAAATACTTAAATTGATTTGATTTACTTTGTAAATAAATAATTTTGCAGTATAATAGTATGTACATTAAAACAATCATAAACTTAAAATTACAACTGGTTCAATCCATATACGTATACATATACAATATGTAGATGAATTCGAAAAAACGAAAATTTACCTAAACATTAAAGCGACATTTACAATTTATCCCACTAGCCCACTGCTTCGTAAGCGAAAATAATAAAATTACAATGTGAACCCGAATTTGTAAAAATAAAATCCCACCAGAAATAAATTTACAAGGTATTTTAATTGATATTACAAATTTAATTGTAATAATTAAGAAACTTTAAAAAAAAAGATGTCAAAATTGAGATCGTTACAATTTTATTATTTCTACGGCAAAGTCGAAAATTGTAATTTTTGCGTTATCATAAAAATTTAGTTTTCTCCGTGTGTAAGTGTTATCGGATAACAAACGATTATTTAATTGGAATTAATTTTACTAGTACACGATTACAATTAGATATAAGTACGTTTTGAGATAATCAAACAAAACAGATAAGCAAAATCAATCGATTCCCATTTAGCAAAACATTAGCGGTAGACAATGTCAATAATAGCGTAACATGCAAGATGAATTCAAAACTAATTCTGATAGTTTTTGTTGTGGTTCTTCTGATGAAAAGTGATGATGCAAGTCAGTTGGCATCGTCTACATGCGAAAATAAATATACTGTAGATGTAAGTAACGGTGTATTGACATACAATGGAACGATTNGTAACTTTACGTTTTCATTAACAATAAAGTTATTAAGACGATAAAAAACCAAAATTTTCACAAACAAATATGCCTTAAAACATAAGTAACGCTACTCTAACTTAAAAATTAATTATGGGTAATTTAATCATAATTTAGTAAAATAGGTACAATGGAATTAGTTTATTATGGCTCCGCTTATATTGCTTAATTGCAGTGTTAAGTTTGGTTTTCATATTAAATTCTGTATAGGAAAGTTTGGACATAATGACACCGTTTAAAATGACATATCGTTTATTATGACTGATTCTCAAGAAATTATCCGACTGTAGTGACCCAAATGATGACATTTTCGCTCATTTTTCTGACCCTTCTTATATTATGATCTTACAATTCATCGTTCTTTTTCTGTTAATAAATATATACAATTTGTGGTTATTCTCTCTATTAAACTAAATAACTAACCAAAATAGAAAGTTGATTATTTTCTAAGACTATACTTTGTATGACGCCCGCTTAGTATGACGTGTCTTCGATGTCATTATAAGCGAATTCTACGGTATTTATAAAAAATTAGAGATCAAACAAAAATTCACGAAAAATGTAGTAATCTAACAACCAAGCAATGAAAGCAGGGTTTCGATATTACATTAGGTACCACTACTATTATAACAGATAAAACAAAAACCGCCACTTATAAGACGGACCTTTATTCTAATACTAAATAGAAGAAGAATATTTATTAATACATAAATAAAGGCTTTAAATATGCAACTATTTGATTGTAAAAATATGTTCTATTAATATTTCATTCGTACAGAACCTTGAAAGTATGTTTATTTTCATATGTTATTTATACCCTCAAAACAGATGCAAGTTTAGTCATATAAATTTACAACAGATTTTCCAATATTATTTTGAGAAATTTAAAACTGGTTGATTAAAAAAACCTTTAAAGTTACTCTCCCAGAGAAGTTCATTGCCATATAACGTATTTTTACATATAGCCAACGATAATAACTAAATTAAAGACTTATTCAATTTTATCAATATTTTCTTCTTTGCTCGACAGAGGAGCATAGCATGCAAAATTAATGCTAACTTAATTTATTGGTAAAAAATAAATAAATAGAAATACTTAAGTACATTGTTTATATTTTTATAAATAATATTGCTGAATTGAATAATAAAAAACACGAAACAATTAGTTCTTAATTACAAAAATACTCACAATTTTTTAATATTTCAGATAAGTATGTTTTCAAAATACGTAATCAGAATGGCTCGTTAAAAACTATTAAAGCTTAATTGTTTGAAAGCAACGTAATTGTTTCAATTGTAACTCCATCAATAAGTGAATTATTCTGTGAAAAATGTTCAAATGCATGCATGCGTGCATACAAAAAATTCAACTATGCTTACCAAAAACAAAAATAGGTGATGTGGTTGTTACATAAAAATGAAAACAAGACAAGTTTTAAATTTACAACAAGCAAGTGTGCATGCAAATAGAATTAACACACACACATAATCCAATGAAAATTTTCAAACACTGTGACAAACAAAATAAGTTCATCATCATAACGTCGTCAGTCATAAGACTGGCTGGATACGCACTTCCACTCTTCCTCATCCTGAAATAATTAGTTAGTGCTTCCCTAAAACTATATTAGAACATCCCAAACTTGTGTTTTTTTTCCATTTTACAATTGTGTACTTCTGTTAGAAAGGAAATCCTTGCAAAATAATTAACATAGTAGATAAAAGAATGACCCTTGCACAATTAGACGTATTTTGCTCCTGTGTACTACTACGTATTCAGATTTCAAAATATACTCCTGATCGCGATCTGCTCCGAGAAAAATGAACAAAAGCAGAATACGACGATTTATATCGGCAACAGTTCATGTATAATTGCTTTAAACAGTTTCTTGCTAGATATTGAACCTCTTGATTATTCGACATCTGTAATAGCTGAAATCGGCCACTGCCCGAATGTTTTAGTTACGGATATGGAAATAAATCCATAAAGCGTCTTTTCTAAGCTGTTCTTCTTCTTCATCGATAATTCAGTAAGCAACAGGAATAACGAAGCTCATCTCTCCAAGGCAATGGTTAGTTTAGGTTATCCTAATTTAGTGTCTGGTGAAAGACTGTTTAAAGTTGTGGCGATCTGCTCGGTATTTTACTGGCCAAATTGGCCTAAAGGTTGAAACCGTTGCTTAGCATTCGGCAGAACACCGATTCGATTCTGGGTCCGCTTTTCTGTGATTTCCTCGAGTCATTTAGGCAAACGCTGGGGCAGTAATATTCCACAGATAATCTTTTACTCTCCTCTGTCTTCATTTCGTTCATCTCATTCTTCTTACCTCAACTATCACGCAATCACTATTCCTCAAAGAAAGCTGAAAAGGACTTTTTGCCTTACCCTCCGGTGTAATCCGGAGAGACTGTTCGCAAACCAGCATTATCAGCTGGTGGGAATGAAACACCTAAATATTTTTTGCTCAATTTTTATGAAAAGATACCGAAATCATCGTCATATTCGGTATCTGATGTTCATTCTGCTCGAAGCAGATTACGATCTGCTGACTTATTTCAGTATCCGTTCAATTCGACACCTGAGCCTATGATATGTATTATAAATTGAGCTTGTTATAATCAGTAAACAATTAAAAAATAACTAACAATTAATTAAAGGCATTAACAGGCAATTGATCTCCAATAAATGACGTAAATAACAAGTAACGTAATGTAGGCATCGAATAAACCTCTTCTTCATGTCTGTAAAGTTCTATCGAAATCGGTTCAGACGTTACGATGATTAGCCCGTACGGACTGACTGACACACAGATAATATTTTTGAAGTGAAACGCATGATATGATAAGTTCGTTTCATGCGATTTGCCATGTAACGAAATCATGCAACGGATGTTCCCCCTCTACTTGGTCACGTAGTCGAGTTCGTAGTGGGGATCGCTTGAGTCGTGAGCGCGCTTCATTGCAACGTTCGTTACAGGCAACTCCGGCATGTTTAGTGTAAAATTTAAATTCATAGTGTACAAATTATACCATTAAACCAATTTTGTGTATGTATGTTTGTGTGTTTGAAGAAGTTTCACTTCAGTAGCGTGTTGTATAATTACACGTTGTATTTTTACGTTCTTCTTATAGAATTTTGCAAGTAAAACGTTAGCATGAAACAAAAGTTGCTTGCAAGGCTTAGGAAATTTCTACAGTGTGAAGTTAGTTAGCTAATTTGAACGCGGGAACGCAAGATCAGATTAGCTAATTCTCGGGTTTAGGCAGACGCCGATTTTCGCATATTAGGGCGAGTTCGCACTCCTGCTAGTAGGGGCAGCACTACACTGTGATGTTATTTAATCAAACCTTTTGTAATATCTTTTATCGGTCATTTCATCGTTTTTCTTACTTACATAAATTGTTTAGACGCAAAATACTTTTTTCTTTTACTTAGTTATAACTTCAAAAAAGAACGAATAACGTCTTACTTGTGTCTAACATGTGTATATCAATTTGTATAAATCAAGACGAATCAAAGCAGTCACACATAAATAACGTGTTGTTAGGAGAAAGAGCAGAACCTATTTTAAAAGTTACCCAAGAAATTAATCCAGGTCAAAAAGTATTTTTACGCTGGAGCTAGACGTTAATTTTTTTAATTTTAACTAAGTATCTAATTTTATTGAGAATCTGAAAATAAAGGGAAGTAAAATACAAAAGCTATTATTAGAACTGATAGACCATTTAAGCTACAACCTGGCCCCAAAAAAGTGTATTGCTATTCCTAAACTGTTTCCTTTTTTTAGAAATAGAATATTTTTTTTTAGATAAATACTTATTTAATTTTATTATCTATAAAGTTTACGCCTTTTACAGTAAAAAAGTATAATAGAATAAATATTTAACAAATAATAGTAATAATCGTGATGTAGTTTCGAGTTTATTCTTCTTTTCCTGTGCAGATAACTTAACTATTAATAAAGTTACTTAATTGATTCAAAGATGACCTATGATTCAGTAACTGTTGATTGCAAATATTCATCCCTGACCGATTATAAGCAAAACAAAACTAATGTGTTACCGGCGAATGATGAGGATACCGTTGATAGAGAAGATTACAAATAAAGAGGTATTAGAAAGAATAGGAGAACAGATAACTCTAGGGAAATCAATAAAACATAGGCGAGATAGGTTAGTAGGACACCTTCTCAGGCATGAAGGTCTAGTCAGAGACATATTAGGGGCAGAAACACGAGTTAAGAGGAGTAGACTTAGATTAGATTACTGTTCGCAAATAGTTAAGGATGTGGGATGTTCTAGTTTTAGAGAAATGCGAAGATTAGCTCAGGATAGGAAGGAGTGAGTGTCCAACCAGTCTTAGGACTGACGACCTTATGATGATGATGACCGAGTATTAACTTTTGAACCTTACGAATACCAAAACGAGAAAGTTTTCCATTTAAGATAGTCGGTTGGTAGGTTAGGTTAGGTTAACATTTTATTTAGGTAGCATTTTTTTTTAAATATGTAGGGGGTTTGGTAATGACCATAAAACTCGATTTTCGCAATTGTAACCTCTTAAACATGGGATACAATCTCCATAACCGCAAAATACCTTTTTTAAGCAAATTAAATAATATATATATTCATTAATTCGTTGTTTACAAAGTATTAATAATAAAAAGTAAATACAATACTACCTAGCACTTAATAATATTTAGCTACACACGCAGTAAATACTTCTTAATATCTATTTTTCGACTTTTTTTTTCTTTTCATAATAGAATCTTTATTGTTAACATTCTGGATTCCACCGGTTCACTATAGAACATTCTAACTGCGAACAGTCCTAGAAACTTGAGAACATTCTCGCTGAGGACAATGAAACATTCAAGAACTTTCACTTATTTTACACTGGTATTTGGTGGTGGGTGCTCAATCCGCAAACTCACAAACCCATCAAACTGGAGAAAATTCGAACATTATAGGAAATTCCAAACAATTTTCAGGACACTATGGCCGACAACTTTCAACAGCCACAATGCACACAGAAGTCGACTACTACATACAAACATACAAACTAGGGTAATAACTTAAACTCACCATTACTTAACCACTTAAACAACTCAGTGCTCAACATGATCTATTTTACATCTGACCACTTAATTGACTCCTAAGAGCGTAACTTAAAATTTTGATTTCCATTTATACAGGGTGATTCACGAAGTTTTCCCGTCACTCAAGGAGTGTATTGTAGAGGTCATTTTAAGCAAAAAAATTTCATATTATAATGGGTCCGATTCTCAAAAATAAGCTAGTTTGGTTTGATCTGAATCCAAATGGTACTGTTGACAACATTCAGCACATTTTTAGTGTCAATTAAGAGTTGCGGAATAATTGACAACCATTTGATAGGATCATTTATTTTTGTACCTACATTTTGCAGAGGAAGAACTGCTGCATCTTAATCATCACTACCCTGGGCGTTGGATAGGTCGCAGTGGACCAATTCACTGGCCCGATAGGTCTCTGGGCTTGGCGACGCAAAAACGCACGACTAAATGCATTCAAATGGGTGGCGGACATTTAAAAACTTATTATGAAATGTAGTGTAATTGACGTTGTAATTGTGTTGTAATTATCTATTTTGTAAATTAAACTGAGTTTAAATATTTTCGAAAATAAAAACGTAAAATTTATAATTCGTCATAACTCGCTTATTTTTGAAAGTCGGACCATCATCACCCTGTATATATTGATGATGTTATGCTAGATTGTTGCAAATATTGAATACTGAATATCTTTAACAGTTTATGAATCTTTAATTTTTGACTTTAGCTCCAAATTAACCCCTAAAAGTTCCCTAACATTGGTATTTTCGAAATCCATTTCGGCCATTCTGAAGTGTCACTTTCACAGCAATGATGTCTAGTCAAAATTTGATCGACCTAATAAAACAATCAGAACACAAGAAACTGTGTTTAACCATTAAGTGGATGATCCAGATTTAACTTTATCGTACGTACGTACGTACGTACGCACGTCAGTTAAGTAGTTCTGTTATCTGGGATATTCCGACGAAGGTAAACGGAGTGCCTTGTGCGGTATTGTAGAAAACGTTACATTATCGACGGCCTGATTTAAGAAAATTGATAACCGCTGACAACACTAATGATTCACTTTACGAACTTCTTATTAAAAAGTCTGCTTCTCGGTTACTGATTCCAATAAAACGATTCGGGGAATTAATGTAAAGGTAAGTGCCTTCGTTAACTTTTGACCCACAACCCAATTTAACTCTTGATTCGTAAAGGCTAAGCAGGTATCATCGATATAGTTTTCTAAAAAAACCCGAAGCTCTAATTCATTCATAATCATTTCATCATCATCATGATCATAAGGTCGTCAGTCTTAAGACAGTTCGGATACGCACCTTCACTCCCTCCTATCCTGATGTAATCTTCGAATTTCCCTGAAACTAGAACATCCTACATATTTAACCATTTGTGAACAAGTTTATCTTTTAACTTCCATAGCGCCCTCTCCTACTATTTCTAACATCTTCACATCTAACCTTCTCTATCTACTACGTAGTGAAACAACGGAACTGTCATAACGGAAGCAAAAGCGGAAACAGAAGTAAATAGTAAATTTTTGCGGAAGCGGAAACAATAGCGAATGCGGATGCGGAAGCCAATATTTCCATTTAAATTATATTTTGAAAACGGTCAAGTTCAGCCAACAGATAAAGTAATACATNCAATAATACATTTCCCTTTACCTCCTCTATATCCATACAAAATATCTATCAAACAAATAAAATTAAAATTTTCTTTTGAAAAATGAAACCATTCCATCAGTATTTTCTTATGACGTTGTCACGTTCAATTATCGTCAGTAAACCGACTTTACAGACAACCGATTTTTTAGATTTCCGAAGCTTCGATTCATTAGGAAGCTTTTCCTACCCTTCTCTCTACACTCTGCCCCTTCCGTGACCACTGCGATGGTCATGTAAAACTAAACCGGAACCTATTGCTTTGAAACCCGTTTTATTTATCTTAATGGTTTCTTTCGATTAAAAATTAAGTGCTTGGGGGTAGTTCTGACTGTTGGCATTTTTTGGCACAGACAACAATTGTTCCGGGAACAACGGGCAACGGCAGCCGGTGGCAGGGAGAAAGAGACTCGAGCAGTCGTTTTCCGATTAATCAATTACGAATAAAATAGCGTTGCTTCGTCTTGCGGTCGTTGCTGGAAGACAGTCAGTTTGTTTAGGCAGCTCTAAACGCAAGAAGCAATTAATTCAGTTTTAAAGTTAATTTATTTGTGTACAGAGCCGGAGCGAGCGCTACCTAATCAACTTAATTAAAATGTTCCGTGCTATCCGTTACACCGGCGAGAGCGAGAGAGACAAGGTGATATCCAGGCCGGCAACTATGCCAGATTGATTGCGGCCTAGATTAAGTAATTACGGACCAACTTCAGCCATTTACCTACCGCTGCGGCCCTATTTGTTTAGACTATGCGAAATAAACAGGCATCGAATTCAACACAGATCTAGTAATTATTGCTATCATCGTTACATTATTGTTGGATGGCTCGTGGCCGCATTACAAAGTCAACAATATAGGTATACTGATTATGACCTCTTTAGAATTCATCTGGTAGATTAATGCTCATTGTTTATTATAAGAGTTGTGAATTACAACTACCGGTAGTTTTTTATGGGACACTATCCTGTTTTTTGCAACAAAACGATGAAATTTAAGTATTTCTACTTTGTGGCTAGATCTTCGGATAGTGGCATATTCGGACGGTTAGTACCCTGGGGGGGTGGTAAGTTCTACCCCTCAAGACCTAACCTGCGTTACTTTGTTCAGCGAAAAAGT
The DNA here is from genome assembly GCF_000699045.2 of Agrilus planipennis. NCBI lineage: Eukaryota > Metazoa > Arthropoda > Insecta > Coleoptera > Buprestidae > Agrilus > Agrilus planipennis. Next base: position 273,131 of record NW_020442313.1, read on the forward strand.
TGTCCCAGTCGAGCAAAAGAGCATTTTTGTAAAATTTCAAAAAAAAAAAAAGAGAAATAAACGATTAATTCCATTTAAATTATATTTTGAAAACGGTCAAGTTCAGCCAACAGATAAAGTAATACATTTTTCGACTTGTTTTATTGTTCTGATATATTGATTTTCAAAAAAAAAAAGAGAAATAAAATTTTGTTAAGTTCCGATAAGCTTCCGTGCGGAACCAGCTGTGAAAATGTATGCGGAACTTCCGTAATTACGGAAGCGGAAGCAGAGGTCTGTTGCAACACTACTACTACGCTATCTTCATCATTCGCTTGTAACATCCGATTCCCGTCCGCGTTTCGAACCGTATAGAGCCGTGAACCTGACATATACCTTTAACAATATTTTTCGAATTTCTAAATTAACCATTCGCAATCATAGAAATGACTCTCCTCTGCACAATCCTCTGTTTATATCTCTACTGCTCCTTCCATAAATCGGCAACTTCTATTAATTTCGCGTCTCCTATCTTTATATTCACTCATTCCCTACTCTTTCTTCCATTACGTACTAATATTTTTGTTTTTTATTTTCTATTCGAAATGTCATTTATCCATACTCATCCAACGTTAGAAAATACACATTTTACATTTAAATGCAACAACTGTTTAATGATGCTTTACATTAATGTTAGATATGCAAGTTTATTAATTATTATTGCTATTTTATGTGTTTCGCTATTGTTGTGGACGTAAGTTATTATTCATGCTTTAACAGTGTTTTATAGTGACGGTTTACAATCAAATTTCCTCTTGACATTTTCCATTAATCTTACCATCGCGCACCGTATAGTAATTTATAATACAGATTACTATAGACAACGCTGAAACACCCGCTATGATTAAAACTAAGGATAAATTTCAAAAACATTAATAAAACTGGATATTTAGGACTTACAACTATAACAAAACTAGATTAAAACTATAATAAAATAATGGGCCGCCTAATGGCATTTAATTATCACGATGGATTATATGTAAACATCCATTTTGTAGTATTTACTTTATTTAAAAAGCTATGTATATCAACGAACGTTTAGGTCATGACCCAAATTGATTTGTGACTACAACATACACAGATAGGTATTTTTTATTAAATGAATATTTACAAGACTTTGTCCTCTTTTCATTTTTGTTTGTTGACATATAGTTTGCCAAAAAATGCTGCAAAAAAGGAAAATCGATAACAGCTTTAATTTGTTTATTTACTTACATTAATCATGAATTATACTAGTTTAGTAGCTGTACCTTTCCAAACGAATTATCAAAGTAATTTTTATAAGTNTTTTGTAAAATTTCAAAAAAAAAAAAAGAGAAATAAACGATTAATTTCTTCAGAACAAACTAGTAATTTTTTGTTCTGTAATATCCATTACTAGGCATTAGAGTAAAAGACGTTAATTGTTGTTATCAAAGCTTGATAACGAACTTCAAATCTTAAGCTCAAAGCCCCTACATAAAGTGCTTTAGCCCCTGAACCCCAATAATACTTTAAAATCCTAGGGCAAATTACATCATCGAAAGTAAGCAGGTTCAAATTCCTAAGCACTTTGAAAGAGCTTGAAGCCCTATAAACTACAAATTCCAAAGTACTTTTGTAAAGTAATTCCTTTATCAATAGTTAGGGCATCGTAAACGAGTTACTTTATAAAGTGCTTTATTGTAACTTGTAATTCAAAGGGTCTCAATCTCCTTCAAGGGTTTATAACACTTTAAAAGTACTTATGGATTTGAATTTAAGTCCTTTCGAAGTAATTGATAATTAGAAGTCGTTGGGTTTTCAAATTTATTTAATTGGGTATTTTTTTTTTATGTTTTCGTGGAAGAACTTGAGCAAGGGAAATTATTATGGAATTATTTTTAAACCAAACAATTTTCATTCGCTATTTTCTTAAAAGAACGATCTAACGTATGTCACATAAGTTTTGGGAAAATGTTAAAAGACTTTCAATTTAGTTATCACGGTAGGTAAACAAATACACTTTGTAGCTAAAATTTATAACATGTCGTAAATGCCAAGTAATTTACACCGTGATGTTGTACAAATTGCAAATCCGAAAGAGCATGTACAGTCTTGTTATTGGACACGTGCTGAAGCGCGAAATTGTAAACATTTCGACCAAAATATTTCTAGGACAACATTTTACAGAAGAATTATAGAATAGGAATAGGGCATTCTTGTTGGAACACCTCCACAAATGTTATCGAGAAAGTTTAATGTATCTCGTTAGACTGTAAGAGTATTAAAAAAGAAAGAGAATTAGAAAAAGTTTCAATAAACAATTGATACTCTTTGCTTTTGTTATATGTAAGTCGGTCATATACATATTCATGTAGGTACCAGGTACATGAAAACATAAATTACTTCGGACAATTTAAGGGTAACTATTATTGTTTTTCAAAAAATTTATGCAACAGTTCCAATGGTTAATCGCATAACGTAGGGGTTGAGGAGACAAAGCAGAATTTCTGTCCATGCTTTCGGATCATTTAACAGGTTATTTATAACCGAAATAAAATGATGGGTGGTGTGCAACAACGTGTTAGAAATAATTACAGCAACGCAGATGGGGAGGGTATGAACCACCAGGGAGTTACGCGATACCCGGAGGGTACCTATGTATATTATTATACATGTGTAACATATACTCTAGTGTCATATTTTTAGTGTTGAGATTTAGGATAGGTAATCAGCTAAAAAAATTATAAATATGATTTTGAATGTTGCATTAATAAAAGAAATCCATAAAATCGCTTTAGTAAAATGCGTAATCATTCTTAATTAATTAATTCTTGCACAAAAAAGAACTCCTAAAGAGAAAAAAGAAGGTTATTTAAATAAACTGAATCATTATCATCATCATAAGGTCATCAGTCCTAAGACTGGTTGGACACGTACCTCCACTCTTTCCTATCCTGAGCTAAACTAGAACAGCCCACATCCTTAACTATTTGCGAAGAGTAATCTAATCTAGGTCTGCCTTTACCCCTCCTAACCCCCGTTCCTGCCTCTAATATGTCTCTGGCTAGACCTTCTCGCCTATTTTTTATTGGCTTCCATAGAGTCCTCTGTTCTCCTATCTATTCTTTCCAATACCTCTTCATTTCTAACCTTTTCTACCCACGATATCCTCATCATCCGCCAAATATTTCTATGTATTTGGTTAAATTCAGATTTGTACCTAAGTACGTTGAAAGTGCATCAAGCATTTGAAGCACTTTGAATTACATTAATAAAGTAATTCGTTTATTAAGTCTTTACTTTAAGTCCTAACGACATTTTAAAATCATCCAAGAATTTCGAATTACCTAATACATCGAAATCAAGTAGATTCAGATCCTTCTACAAAGTAATTCGTTTACTAAGTTCCTGCTTAAAGTCCTAATTACATTTTGCAATCGTCCAAGGATTTCAAATCAACAAATACCCCGAAAGCAATTAGATTCAGATCCGAAGAAGCTTTGAAACTGCTTCAAGCACTTGAAGCCCTTTGAATTACAAATTATAAAACACTTCAAAAAGAAATTCGTTTACCAAGTCCCTACTTAAATTCCTTTAAATTTTAAAGTACTAATTACATTTTGAAATCATCCAAGGATTTTGAATCACAATATATAGATCCCTAAGAACTTTTAAAGTGCTTCAAGCACTTGAAGTCCGTTGAATTACAAATTACAGAACACTTTTATGAAGTTATATATTTACCAAGTCCCTACATAAAGTGTTGAAGCTCTTGAAGTCCTAATTACATTACAAAACCATCCAAGAATTTCACATCACCAAGTACCTTGAAACATATTTGATTCAGATCCCAAAGAACTTTGAAACTGCTTCAAGCACTTGAAGCCCGTTGAATTACAAATTATAAAACACTTTTATAATGTAATTTGTTTACCAAAGCTCTACTTAAAATTCTTTAACTTTTGAAGTCTTAATTAAACCCAAGGATTTTAAATCACTGCATATAGATCCCCAAGTACTTTTAAAGTGCATCAAGTACTTGAAGCCATTTGAATTACAAATTACAAAACACATTTATCAAGTTATTTATTTACCAAGTCCCTACATACCTAAAGTGTTTTAGCTCTTGAAGTCCTAATTACATTACAAAACCATCCAAGAATTTCACATCACCAAGTACCTTGAAAGATATTTGATTCAGATCCCAAAGAACTTTGAAACTGCTTCAAGCACTTGAAGCCCGTTGAATTACAAATTATAAAACACTTTTATAATGTAATTTGTTTACCAAAGCTCTACTTAAAATTCTTTAACTTTTGAAGTCTTAATTAAACCCAAGGATTTTAAATCACTGCATATAGATCCCCAAGTACTTTTGAAATGCATGTACTTGAAGCCATTTGATTTACAAATTACAAAACACTTTTACCAAGTCCCTACATAAAGTGTTCTAGCTCTTGAAGCCCTAATTACATTACAAAGTCATCCAAGGATTTCAGATCACCAAGTACCTTGAAAGCTATTTGATTCAGATCCCAAAGAACTTTGAATGAAACTGCTTCAAGCATTTGAAGCCCGTTGAATTAGAAATTATAAAACACTTTTATAATGTAATTTTATTACCAAAGCTCTACTTAAAATTCTTTAACTCTTGAAGTCCTAATTACATCCAAGGATTTAGAATCACTGCATATAGATCTCCAAGTACTTTTAAAGTGCATCAAGTACTTGAAGCCATTTGAATTACAAATTACAAAACACATTTATCAAGTTATTTATTTACCAAGTCCCTACATACCTAAAGTGTTTTAGCTCTTGAAGTCCTAATTACATTACAAAATCATCCAAGGATTTAGATCACCAAGTACCTTGAAAGCTATTTGATTCAGATCTCAAAGAAAGCACTTGAAGCTCATTGAATTAGAAATTAGAAAACACCTTTCTGAAGTTATCCATTTAGCAAGTCTCTACTTAAAGTGTTTTAGCTTATAAAGTCCTAATTACATTATAAAATCATCTAAGGATTTCGAATCAACAAATATATCGAATGCAATTGGATTCAGGTTCTTAAGTACTTTGAAAGTGTTTGAAGCACTTGAAACGTTTTGAATTACAAATTAAAAAACACTTTTACAATGGATTGAATAACAGTGCTTCCAAGCCATGGATGGCCTGGAAGCACACTTTCATGCAAAAAGAATTAAAGTTCTACCAAAAATGTGCATTATGTGAATAAAGTTTATTGAACCCCAAACAAAATCGTTCTTATTTGCTTGTGGGAAACATGGTCATCGCTTTAATATTTTTTTTTTTTTGATTTTCGGTAATGTAAATATGATTTGTTAGTTGAACCGACAGCGGAATATTTACCATGTTATTTATTATTTTCAAAGTAATTGCGGGTTTGATTAAATATTTTACAAAAAAAAAATGTCGTTCACGGTGAGCAAATAAAATGGTCGGCCACAAAATATCCGAAACGCAAAATTCAAAACCGACTTTTAAACGAAATAACCAATTAAATTAAATTAATAACGAAGTGGTTTGAATAACGCAGACCAAAAAATTAATAATTTACAAACCCCGCGGTGCCAGGAGATGTATTTAAAAAGCATGAAATATTTTAGGTCAGAGCGCTGAGTGTCATACAGTGGAGTAAATTGATAAAAAAATGTATCGGGTAGATCAATGCGAGTTTGATTTCTGAGCGATTTTTGTCCAAAATATTCAGAAATATAAATGCAAGAAGAAAAGTAATAGGCTGTTATTTATTTTGTTCTGTGGTCTGCCACTGTATTTCTGTTTGTCAAAGTATTCTAAATGAAATAAGAAAAGATATTCAAATATGTACACTCGTGCATAATGTGGAATTTCTAGGCTCGAAAAATAAAATTTCATTTAGTTAGATATAAATAAGTTGATCTTAAATATGGATCTCAAAATCTTGACATCGATAGGTCTGACAGCGAAAATACCAACACGTAAAAGTACAGTGTATAACGACACTTAAGGGACTAAACATTTTTCGGTGTTATAAAGAGTGGTCGTTAAATGGAGAGAAATAAAAGGTATTATTTTACTATTCTATAATAATATGCATTTACCAATATAGTACACATTTTGCACACGAAAATTATTATTCATACATTGCGTATAGCCTGTTATCTTCGTCTGATGTTTTTTGCTGCTCCAATATTTTAATTGTATTTTGTTACGTATCTTACTCATATCTTGAGATACTGCTGGATCAATTTGATTATATAAAAAGTATTTTTTTAATAGTTTCGCTGCATCAAGTGCTTGTTTGATGCTTGGTGGAGGGACAGGATCGTCTTCTTCAACAACGTACACAGCTGCAGTTCTTATCTATTTCGGCAACTTAGAAAGTACTGCTCAATGATTTATAATGCCGCATTGTTGTCGTTAAATAGAGTGAGCGTGACGCTATATAGAGTGTAATATTGTATAGAAAACAATGTAAACCAACCAAAGTCAAGCAATTTCGACGTTTTAAGGAGTTTTTCGTTAAATCGAGTGACGTTATAAAGAGTTTACACTGTATATGGAAAAGAAACTAGGTATGGTTAGGTTATTTCACGTTAGTTTCTTTTCTAATATTCTATTTTTCACCTTCATCCACTGTTTTCAAGGATTTAATGATGAGCGAAGCAAAGCGAAGACGAAGACTGTATTTGGTATTGGTCTTGCATATTGGGTTTTGGTCTTGTTTAGATAGTTCTAGTTTTAGTCTTAGTTTTGGTCTTGTGTGTTAAGTAAGTTTTGGTTTTGTACATTTAATGTGAGATTTACGTTTTTTAAATAATTCTTCGAATCACAAATTTTTCTATTTACCGACACTATGATTGTCTTAAATGCTGAATTTTTCTGTCATACATGGACGACCAGAACTAATCTTGCTCAAAACTATTCCAAACACTTTTTTTACGATATCCCTAGCCTTCTCCACCTTCTAACCCTTATCTCTATTTTCGTTAAATATCTTGTAAAGGTTAAAAACATTAAAATAACGTCAGGACTTTTGCATCTTGGTATTTTAGCCCGGGGGGGATGTTAAATTATTGGCATTTTGACTGCCGCGATTTTGGAATGGACCCATGGAGCTCTTGAAGTCCTAATTACATTACAAAACCATCCAAGGATTTAGATCACCAAGTACCTTGAAAGCTATTTGATTCAGATCTCAAAGAAAGCACTTGAAGCTCATTGAATTAGAAATTAGAAAACACCTTTCTGAAGTTATCCATTTAGCAAGTCTCTACTTAAAGTGTTTTAGCTTATAAAGTCCTAATTACATTATAAAATCATCTAAGGATTTCGAATCAACAAATATATCGAATGCAATTGGATTCAGGTTCTTAAGTACTTTGAAAGTGTTTGAAGCACTTGAAACGTTTTGAATTACAAATTAAAAAACACTTTTACAATGGATTGAATAACAGTGCTTCCAAGCCATGGATGGCCTGGAAGCACACTTTCATGCAAAAAGAATTAAAGTTCTACCAAAAATGTGCATTATGTGAATAAAGTTTATTNGCTGCATCAAGTGCTTGTTTGATGCTTGGTGGAGGGACAGGATCGTCTTCTTCAACAACGTACACAGCTGCAGTTCTTATCTATTTCGGCAACTTAGAAAGTACTGCTCAATGATTTGTAATGCCGCATTGTTGTAGCTAAATGGAGTGAGCGTGACGCTATATAGAGTGTAATATTGTATAGAAAACAATGTAAACCAACCAAAGTCAAGCAATTTCGACGTTTTAAGGAGTTTGTCGTTAAATCGAGTGACGTTATAAAGAGTTTACACTGTATTTAGGTAGTATATAACTTAGACAGACTAGTGATTTTACACTACCTCAGCTAGTTTCTGATCTTTCATTCGCTTAATCAGAACTGATGCTGTCCTGATTTTGGTTTAAACGCCTTCGTAGTCCTTTACCAATTTGTCCTTTAATAAGTACCTGGGTTTTGAAATTTTAAGTTTAACCAATAGTGCAACCGTTATTTAAAATATTGGAAATTATTAATTTTGATGTTTTGTCTCTACTGTGCGACGATGTTTAAAAAGCATTCAAGTTTTCGGTACGCACACACCCCGACCGCACCGCCGGCAACGGGTGGCGGCTTACTGAATAAACAGAGGCGGTACGATAAAAAGTACCCCATCATTAACAACCCCGCGCCCGAAACCGAAACTGTGCAAACAAGCTAGTTACATAATAAAGAGTGCGTTTGAACAGGTCGTATTAAAAATGTATTAATCCATTTTTGTGCGCAGCAAATACAGAGGGTAATTATTTCGTCATTCCCCCAGGGGGTGCCAGCCACACCGTTGCCCCGATACACAGCCGTATTGCGTGTATGCTCTACGGCTGCGCTTCCACATCAATCTCAATCATCTCCCAATCAGTGTAGGGAGCGATTGTGTAGACGAAAAGAAACGGCCGCAGACGAGGCCGAAGAACGAAAAATTTTCCGCCCTCTTCCCTGTTTTTTTTTTACGCACGGAGGATGGGATGACCATGAGGCCAGGGACGCATACGAAATCAATCGCTTATTATTAATATTTTTTCCGTATTACGTTGATGTTTCGAAGAAATCGCAAAATTGATTTTTTGTTATTGTTGTCTTTGGAAGGGAGAAAAGTCATTTCGAAAACGATCGACTAAAATTGGAAGTATAAAAAAGAGTATGGAGTAAAAAAGAAAGAGGTCGGACGGTCGGATCCAGGCATTCCAATTTGTGGAATTATTTGAAAACTACTACGAAGTTCAAGAAAACTGGACTCAAGGGGTTAATGAAATTCCAAAAAAAAATATCAAATATCAAAGAAGATTTAGACCTACTCACTATAGGTGATTCATAACATATTATATTTGTAATATTGTTTTAAAGTCGATGTTAATTTTTTGACATAATTTCTAGTCAATTTTTGAATATATGAATGCACAAACAATGTTTTTTTTTAATGCATTGGTTTTCACTACTTCTGTGATTATATAATAAAATTTTGTAAGACTATACTGAATCTTGCGGGCCGGAAAAATATTGTAATGTTCGTGGGTTTAACAAATTAACTTCTAAGACTCACAACGACAAAAAACTATTTATTTACACTAATTAATGTTAAAGGACTTAAAAACACTATTAAATTATTACTAACTTAAGTAATGAATTACTCTATTTATTTACAGTACTGTTACTATATCACTATTCACTGCGCTGTCAATTTATTTCTAGATTCACTTCTGCAACGGTCAATTTATTTCTACTCCTTTCTACTCTATTTCTACTCTACTTCAGCGATCGTCTCTTCCTTTTTATACTCCCTTGCCTCCTTTCCGGAACATTCTCGAGCCGTCCGGAAAAGTTTCGTTTTATTCGAACTGTTTAATTGTTTTCCCGGAACGCATGTACGACGCACACGTTTACAGATACGGCGCACATGAAGAAAGGCGCCCGCGGCTAGTCGGCGAATCGATAAGCCGCTCACACACACGTATGCCCGATCGCACACAATCACGCTCGTGGTCGCTACAATATTTAAGGCGGCCACAGCTTGGCCACACTTGGCAAAGAAAGTACAGAATAGAAGAAATTTTGAGAAATTAAAGTATGCAACTAAGAAGCGAGATATAGAACATATAGGAGGGGAAAACAAGTAGAACATTGGAAATCACCCAGAAGAGATAATGAACCAACAGTGACAACGAAAAAATAGGAAAGAAGCAGGAAAATAAAAGAAAATTATACTGCGGAAAAGGTTAGAAACGGGTAGGTATTAGAAGTGCTATGGAATACAATAACGAAAAGAAGAGATAGGAAGGTAGATGGTAGGATTCCGCTTAAGGCAAGAAGGGTTACTTAGAGACATATTAGAAGCAAAAATAGGAGTGAAGTCCTGTTAGCAACAATCCAAAGATGCTCAAAAACGAATTTCAAGTCCCTTCTCCTAATAGTTACTATAGCAGACAAATCTTTTCCGTATATAATTGCTTTAGACAAGTCGATGATAATACATTCCAGTTGAAGAATCATTCAAGCGTGTTACTCGTGTGAATTGGCGGTAAATTAGAATTTTCAGCGGAAATAGAATTCGGGGAATTGGGGGTTACGGTGGGGGTGTAGACGGGGGAACGAACGGGTGTTGTACGTCGTCGACGGCTCGCCTAAAATGCTAATTCGTGCTCCTATCTTCGGGAAGTGGTTAAACTGCACAAACAGCGTCTATTATATGCGCAATAAGACCTCTCCGTCTCTAATACGATCTCAATTTAGTTTAGTTCCGCTCTGTTACACGGGTCGCGTGGCAATCGGTCCCATCGAGCCGCCGCCACCCCCAACGACACCCACCTCTTGCTCGAATCCAACCCCCTTCTCCGGGGCCGCCTTGTAACGCGGCGCAAATTTCCCAGTACGTTATATTATACGAGATCGTTTCGGTACGTTACAACAAATTACCCAGATCATTACGTGACACAGCTGATTGAAATAGAATAATGACAATTTTGCAAGAGTATAATGACGCACTCTTTGGAATAACAATTAAAATCAACCCTGAATTCAATATCAAGTAACGTAAAACGTACTGATACAATTAATAGACATGCAGCTAAACATGGTGACAACCAACTCTCAGGCAATCTCACAACAATGTTACTAATATTAACCATATATGAGGTCTGTTCAAAAAGTATCGCGTATTTTGTTTTTTCATAAATTAATTAATTATTCATGAATAATGAATATCTATTTTGTCCCCTTTAAAGTAACCCCCACCAGATATTTTACACTTCTGTCAACGTTTTTCCACTTCCCGAAGCACTTCAAAAAATAATTTTTTGTGATCCTGTTCAACTCCTCCTTCGATCGTAGAGTAGCGTTGTCCTTTCATGGGCATCTTCAGTTTCGGAAACAAGAAAAGGTTACAGGGGGGCAAATCTGGGGAATACGGTGACTGCGGCATTATAAGTCTGTTGTTTTTGGCAAAAAAAACGCGCACAAGCAACGATGTTTGAGCAAGGGTGTTATCATTATGTAAAAGCCAATTTTTGTTCTTCCACTAATCCGGGCCTTTCTAACGGACTGCTTCGTTCAAATTGGGCATAATTTGCAGATAATATTCCTTATTGACCGTTCAACCATGTGGCAAGAACTCATGATACACCAAGCACCTGCTATAGACGAAAACTGTATGCAAAACCTTCACATTCGACATAACTTGGCGCGCTTCTGTCTTGGATCGTACAGCAGCTTCCATTGGGATGATTGAGCTTTGGTTTTCACGTAATAACCATAAACCCATGATTCGTCACCAGTTATGACCCTCTGGAGCAAATTTGGGTCATCGCAGACAGAGTCCAACAGCTCATTAGAAATGTTAATGCGATGCTGCTTTTGGTCGAAATTGAGCAATTTGGGTACGAATTTCGCGGCGACCCGTCTCATGCCCAAATCATTGGTAAAATCGAATGGCAGGAGCCAATCGATATGTTTAGGTCCTTGGCAGCTTCTCTAACGGTGATTTGACGATTGGCCAAATCGTTTTTTGACGTGACAACGTCTTATAATTCGATGGAGCCGGCTGCACGCACGAAAAAACATGACTCATGCGGCGTTACCTCGCTCTGAGGCGTTCCATTTAAGGCTTGAAGTGCAAGCGAGAGCGCGGAACGAGCGACAAAGAGGCACAATCGGCTTCCGCGTTCGGCAGCGTTCGACATCTGTCTCTCTTCTACTTGAGTGAGCGATGCGTCCGCGTGGACAGCTGCTATACAATAATACATTTCCATTTACCTCCTTCTCTATATCCATACAAAATATCTATCAAACAAATAAAATTAAAATTTTCTTTTGAAAAATGAAACCATTCCATCAGTATTTTCTTATGACGTTGTCACGTTCAATTATCGTCAGTAAACCGACTTTACAGACAACCGATTTTTTTTTACTTCATCAATGTTTTCGTCTGAACGAAGACATGAACCATTAACTGTAACGCTTTTGTCGGGTATTCTGTGATTCGGTAACCGGTAAAATCACTATTCGGTGCATCTCTAACTTACATGCTGGGAAAACTCAAAAACATCCAAAAAGTTCATTGATTGCGACGCTGTCCACACTTGCCTTAAAGCAGAGGACTGACGTTTTCTTTTTTTAATAAAAGCGGTCCGGTTTCGTTTCTCGTCCAGTGCAATGAGTTTTTGGTACTAGTTTTAGACTAATAATAGATATTTTCACTAATAATAGATTCGTGTACAGAACAGACAGCTGGTTAAGAAATAGTGAAGATACATTCGGACCTCTCGGAAAGGCTGTCATAAAATGATATGCCCATTTTAATAATTTCCAGGGTAAATATAATAAAATGTTCGAATTCCTTCAACTGAACGGGAACACGCCGTTGTTCAGCAGCTGCTTGTCGTAACTTTTCGCCCCGAAACAGAAAAACCACATAAATATATGAAGTGTCCACATAAATAGAAAATTATGAGTGGAAATATGCTGGGCGATAAAAAAATAGGTTTACGTAAACGCTTTCAGGAAGAAATAACTTTCGGTGAAAAAATTGTCGAATGTGGCGCTCCAAAACGCATCCTTAAATTAAAATTATATCGGTTTACGACTCCCAGAACACGTGTATCGAAACACAGAAAGCAATTTAATGGCATTTTTAACAAGCATAATTGAATTAAACAAATGATTTATTTAATAAGAATTTTTAAATGAATTTAAAAACAATTTGATTATAATAATTTCCAAGGGAAAACACTATGCATATAAAAAATAAAGATGAAGTGAAATATTAACCGAGGAAATATTACTTCCCCAGTCTTTTTCGAAATGACCCAAGCAACAATAAATGGTTTATGGTTTCATATATTTTTATGCGAAAACGATAAATAACGTGTAATATAAAGTTGTAACTTGACACAACAAATGAACAAAATATTCAGCAGTAAAAAACCCTTGCATAGGTCCAGGACGAAGAAATCATCATAAGGTCATCAGTCCCAAGACTGGCTGGACACGCACCTCCACTCTTTCCTATCCTGCGCTAATCTTCTCATTTCCCTAAATCCTTAACTATTTGCGAACAGTAATCTAATCTAGATCTACCTTTACCCCTCCTAACTTCCGTTTTTGCCTCTAATATGTCTCTGACTAGATCTTCATGCTTGAGAAGGTGTTCTACTAACTGTTGCATCTTTACAATACTATAGGTTTATTTTATTTTGCATACTAATTTTATTATTGTCGGTAATTTTAAGTATTATTTTCTATTTGTATACAAATTCAATTCTATTATTCATTTTATTATTTAGCTATATCAGGTATATTATTTATCAAAGGCAAACAGTAATTTCAGTATTCTATAACATTTATAATGTATTCTACTATCTTATTGTAACATTTCTTCCTTTGTAAAGTCACGTTCGCTATATTACTGTAATTTCCAAATTTAAATTCACGTATTTTGTCTGTACCTAAAATGGGGTATTGACCTGACTGGCAGGGTCGTCTTGCACCCTCAATGTTATTGTTAACGCCCACTGGCGAAACTATTTAAGTAATTAATAATACACATTTTAAAACAGTATCGAAAGCAGTGTCGAAACAGTATCGATAACAGTATCAACAAAGCAACAATCAATTCACATTCACATTCAATCATAGAGCCTGCTTTATACTTTTACATTTAATTTTATTCATTTAGTTTATTTTAATTCTACGTGTAAGTTAAGTTAAGTGTTGACTATTAAATATTTAAAACAACAATCGTTATCATTTACATAAATTAGTTTGCTCGCAATTAATTTGGCGTGTAAAGTNTTTATTCATTTAGTTTATTTTAATTCTACGTGTAAGTTAAGTTAAGTGTTGACTATTAAATATTTAAAACAACAATCGTTATCATTTACATAAAACAGTTTGCTCGCAATTAATTTGGCGTGTAAAGTGAGAATACCAGAAAGAACTCTTTCAATTAAAATTTATTTTCTCACAACAAACACTAACCTATCTTGCCTGTTTCTTATTGACTTCCATAGAGTCCTCTGTTCTCCTATTCTTTCTAATACTTCTTCATTTCTAACATTTTCTATCCACGGTATCCTCATCATTCGCCGATAACACCACATTTCTAATCTTTTCTTCTCCGCAGCGCTCACCGTTCATGTTTCGCACTCGTACAGCACCGTGCTCTAAACATACAACTTTAACAACTTTTTTCGAATTTCTAAATTAACCGTTCGCGAGCATAGAAGTGATTTCTTTTTATTGAGGGCGAGTCGACCCTGCGCTATCCTCTGCTTTGTATCCCTACTACTCCTTCCATCCTGACATATCTGACGTCCTAGATTCCTATAATCGGCCACTTCTTCTACTTTTTCGTTTCCTATCTTTATATTCGCCCTTTCCCTACATTTTCTTTCTTTGCATACGAGTTTTATCAATACCGCTTCCATCTTATTTAAATCCATCTCTAACTCTTCCTTGCTAGATGCTAATACTGTCATATCATCTGCAAATCTAAACATACTAATCTATTGCCCCTGTATATCTGTCCCTACAGTTGTACTGTCTTTAAAGATGTTGATTGCGTCTTCGAAATCAATTGTGGTCTACTTATTTATATAGAATTTGACGCCCCTATCCCTATCGTCTCCTATCTTTATATTTGCTCTTTCACTACTTATTTTTATATTATT